>NW_028139978.1:0-38279 GCF_965202585.1 Thalia democratica | reverse complement strand
AATTAAAATTCACAATATTTAAAATATAAAACATATAACAATTAGTATCGCATTAAGATTTTTATTCGTTTAAAACTATAACTTTATAACTATTTTGGATCATAAAAAAACTAATAAATTTTTCTTTTCTATAAACTATATTTCTTTTGTACTTAAACTAGTATAATTATACTTTACCAAACTAAATGTTAAGAAACTAATATACTTAATAAAAATAGTTTATCCAAAAAACAATTAGTTATACATAATAATTTATTTTTTGTTTGAAAACTACTCTTTTTATTTTTTATTTTGAAGAAAATCGAACATAAAAGTTTTTACAAAGTAATTACGAAGTTAATTTTTAATTATTATTGAAATTTTATAAGTTATCAAAAAAAATTTAAAGTTATTTTAACTTTTAATAAATTAGTAAAAATTGTAAATTAAAATCCTTATAAAGATAGTTTAGGTACAATTTAATTTAAATAGGTTACTTTAATTTTACTTTTAATAAACTATTTTAAATAAAAGTAAAACTATTTTTGTTAAAAGCAAATGCAAACATAAATGAGCAACGGACTAAATTGTTAAAAAAATTAATTGTGACCATGACTTTTACTGAAGTCATGTAGAAAATCATTATTGCTAATTTTTGATAGAAATATATATTAATAAGCATAATTTAATGATAATTAATCTTCTATTGTTAAATTGTCGTAAGCCAATTGCACACGATTTTAAATCGCTGTAATACGGTCTCGAAAATAACTAATAGCAAAAATATTAACCTAAAATTTTATATTTTTAAGACTGAAACTAAGTTTTTATTTTTAGTAAAGCTAGTTTATTATTTAGCTTATTTTATTCTTAATAAATATATTTTTTATCACATAACATATACTTAAAAACGCTAAAAGTTTTATATTAATCTTTAAATGCAATATATACTATCAACCATCACAATAGTTTAAAAGATAAATCACTAAAGTTATAAACGATTTGCGTGATTAATACATCAAGTAAGTTTAGCAAAAGTAACTACAAAAAATAGTTTTAATGTTAAAATGTTTAACAATATGAAGTATGAAAAAAATGCGAATTAGTTTTGTAATTTGCAGTATTAATTGCTTTTATTTTCCAATAAAAGTTTGAATAAGATAAGTTAGTTTATAGACGATAATACTATTTTTAAACTTTAATACACTTCAGTGCATTTTTACTTATAACAGTAATGTAAATTATTTTAGAAGTTTCTCTTTAAAGAGTAACTTCCAATATAATTTACTACTACGAAGTATAAGAAATCCAATACAAATATATTGTGCAAGAAGGAATAGATTTAAGGTAATTTTTACACTATTTTGTTACTATGAATAGTAATGTATTCACTGATTTACAACATTAATTTTTTTTTGGTTTTTTTTAAAACAATTGTTTCTAAACAAAAACACAAAATCATAGTTGTGAATTAGAATAAACTTTGATACTTATGAATTTACTTTTTTTTTAAATAAATGCTTAAAATATTTTATAAAATTTTTAGAAATGCTTAATAAGTAAATATTAACGTTTTGTTTAGTATAACAAGTTAATTTGTGAAAAGTGACGTACTGTATCGCTCAATAGTAAGGAATTTTTTCATTAAAATTTTTTTAAATATATATTTCAAATAACTTTTAACATCAAGTGTGAGAAACGTACCGTGATAAACTGGTAATTTATAAAGTTTTTTAAAATTCAACCAGCACTGCTTGAATTGTTTCACGTTTAAAAGTCCGTTTAGGAATACGTTTTTACTTAAAGAGTGTCATTTGTGAGATACAAAAAGTTAAAAGTGGAAACTGCATTGTTTTTCTGCAGTCTGCTTTTGTTCGTGTTTATTTATATTACTAAAAGTTTTAACTTGTGACCATTCTGTATTTTAAGTTTGTTGTTCTTTTATCTTTAAAACAAAATGTTTATGCAATTTTAACTGTATATAATGAATTTTCTTTTTTATTCAAATATGAAGGAAAATTGCTTTATATAGACTTTTTGTGATATTTTAATCAACTACAATTACAAAGCAAATATCTTACATACATATAAATGTAAACAAAAAAAATATAAAACAGATATGTACTTACGTTTTTTGGCTACTTACTATTTTGTGTACTTTAAAAAACCAATAACCAATTATATTTTCTTAAAATTTTAATTAAGTTCCAGCTTAATAAAAAATTACACATTGTTATCTTTGAAAAATAAATTTAGTCAATTTTTTTTTCAGAAAAATCTATATATAATTCAAAAGTACGGAAAACATAGTTTTGTAAATTTTATGATACTTTAAATATTGCTTTCAATGCATTTCCTTTTGTATATGGACGCTAATTTAAATAATAATAATACTCCTTAATGTGAACGTGCAACATGAAAACAATAGGTAGCGATTCTTTAGTAGTTTTGATAATGTGTTACATTTTTTTATGAACTATATTCTTTCTTCAACATGTCTAGTCTGAGATACACTTAAAGTATCTACTTGATGATCAGTTTCAAATTTTACATGAAATAGTATTAATTGCCAACGGCAATACTTGAACAACATTAGGTTTAAACATGTTTATACTTATTGCGCTAAATTAAAACCTTAAATGTTTTTGTCGGTATTTTCTTTTAACGTTATATGAAATTATTAAGCTAAAATGTCATTTTTGTTGTATGTGAACTTTTTTTGGTTAATAACAAATTTTTATCACTAAGATTAAAAAAAAAGATTTTGATTTTCAATAGATTTTAAATTGTTTTGGGAAATTTAGTACTGAAAATATTTTTTTGTTATATGTATACACATATACGTTTATATACTGACTATATTGTAAAAACTTTGTTAATTAATACTAAACTAAACACTGAGTCATTAAAATTTGTAATTAGACTTAAAACTAATTGTTAAAAAGCAATAAAAGCTAATGAGCCGCAACAAATTGTTAAAACAAACAAAAAACTTTTACATTTGTTTATTTACTGCTCAAGTACATAAAATTTTAAGTTAAGTTTTACATGTCGTTGTGAACTATACAGAGTTTATTAACAACTAAAAAAAGGCAAAACAAAGAATAGTACTTTTTGTTAACTTCAGACAAACGTTTTTGTTTATATATTTTTTCAATATATATATTGTAGCATCAAGTTAAAATAAAAAGTATGTTTTTAGAATTATAAAACAATCGTTTGTTTAATAAATAACCTGCAGTTTAATAGAAGATGTTTGAAGAAACACTTTTTATTTTATTTTTTAATAAAATAAATAAAGAAATATATCTAATACTTTTGCATCTTAAGCTTGTTTTTTTTTCAAATCATCAGCGTTTTAGCTGAGTTAATATAACAAACGTAGAAAAACAATTTTTTGTTGTTGTAAAAATTATCATTACTCTTTAGATAAAATAAACGTAAACAAATAAAAATTTTTTTTAGAATTAATGATAGAAATAATTGTTTAAGTATGTGCTAAAAAGCATTTAAACGTTCGTTTTTTTTTTTTTGAAATTTACAAAAACAACAATTAAATTAAAAGTTAATTGCAGTAAACTTTAAAAAAAACGTGTTGTTATTCTACCATTTTAAATCTTTTTTTGATTAAGAAATCTTCATAAAGATTTTTGTCGCTTTTTTATATTTAATCTACTATATTTTAAACAATAAGTAAGTTTTAGTTTGTATCTTAAAAACCGAATTCTAAGTTTAACTTGCTTAATTTTATAAAAATCACAAAACAACTTGAAAAGTATAGTTATAAATTGTAAAAAATTAACATGAAAAGTAATTATAATTAGCTTATTGTTACGTTAATTTTTTTTTTGTTTCAAAAATATTATTTAAAATTATAAGTTTATGAGAATAACAGTTATATAAACAGCAATTTTAATATTAAAGTTAATTATGTTTATCAAAATGAAAGAAAAGAAAGCGCAAATTATATCTAAAAAGTATTACTTTACACTAATTTTTAATTAGTTAAAAGAACCAAATAAAAATATAAATTATAAGTGTTTTAATCTAAACATAATGCAAACAGTATTTATTAATCTGTAGACAAATAATCTTAAAGAAAATCAAACCTTAATTAGGTTTCAAAATAAAATATGTTTATTAGATGATAAACATTTTAACAGATTGCGTAAACTTTTTCAAATGACTATCTGAATATGAAATTACATTTTTAGTAGGTAGCTATAAGTTTGAAGACATTGAAAATTAACTAACAACATCAAGACCCATCGTCTGTGGTTTTTGAAGTAATCATTTAATTCTATTTGATTAGATGTAACTAACTTTTGCATTAATTTACACATAATGTTTTTCCTTTTATTTTTAATTTAAAATGACTTATTAATTGTTACAATACATATATTACCAAAAATAGAAAATTAAACAACTTGAATACAAACATGAATTTTTAAATAAAGTAAAGGATTTTTCTTAGTAAGGATTTATTTTAAAGCAGTAAATTTAAAAAGGAAAAATAATGTTTTAAATCAAACATAATTTATATACTTAATCATTATGACTATGATAAACTCAATAGATTAAAAAGGTAAGTTATAATACATAAATTATATACAGAACATTATTATCTTAAAGTTATTGTAAGTATTCTATAGTTTTAATAAAAGTTATTTGAGTATTTTATTTAAACCGTAGTAAAATTTTTGCAAATCATAAATATTTTAAAGTAAATGTTTATAAAAAAGTATATTTAAGCAGGGTTATAAAACACGTGATGTTAATGTGATACTCGTTTGTATTTGAAGTATTGCGCTTTTATTTTGTTTTATGTTTTTATGTTATATTTAAATTTTTCATTGTAAAGTTCAAATTTGATGTTCTACAAGTAGAAATTTATGAGATGTATAGAAAAGAACTAAAATTAACTAATAAAGTAATTTTCTTTATTTATACGTTTCGGTTGTAAATTGTACCAAAATAAAGTGTATTACTACACCTTTTAGCATCAAAACAATGTATAACTATTTATATTTACAAAACAAAAACTGTCAAAGTTTATGAAGTTTATGTATCATTTACAAATAAGTATGTACTTTCAAACAAACACCTGTAAAAAGTTACTAATGCTTCATTTAAAAAATATTATTGAAGTTTTAGTTTTATAAATTAAATTGACTAGTACAAAGCTCAAAGCATTAAATGCTAACGTATTTTAATTTAAAAACATCGGTAGCTATAGTAGTAGTAGTATAAATGTATTGATTGTTTGTTTAGTGATAAGTAATAATACTTTGCTTAATTTTTAAAAGTTGAACTAATTAAAAACAATTAAACTAAAAAACGGGTCATTAATGAATAAAAAGTAAGAAAAAAAAACGATGATGTTTTTGAAGAAATTTTTTTTAATTTATGTAAAATTAAAAAAGTTAAATATTTGAAGTAATATTAAAAGGTTAATTTTGATTAGTTATTACTGAAAAATATTTGAAAAATTTAGTTTTTTCCAAAAATACAATGTAAAAAATTAAACAACCAATATTTCCATAACGCGTCTAAAATTAATTATTTATATTCTTCTTTTTTCTAAACCGTTTAAAACATAGTGTTTCAGTAAATACACTAAATTCAACTATAGTAATACACTGATCACTGCATGAAATTTACTTTTATCATTAAACTACAAGAAAATCAAGTCATTTCTACGAATGCAAATTATGGTAAAACACTATTTTCAAAATAATAAACAGGTAATATAAGAAGTTTAAAGTATTTCGTAAGAACTGTCCTTTTAACATATTTCATAAAAATTTTATTATTAACGATAAAAGCTAATATCATTAATGTTTTAGCCTAGCTAGATTTGATAACTAATAACTTTAAAAACAATAAGTAATTTACTTAAATCAACAATATAAATCCAGTTATATAGAATAAAATCAAAAATAGTTTCGATTAAACTTTTACTAAAATTATATGCTTGTTTGCTTAAGTAATAATTATTTTTAAAAATATATTAGTTATAAAAAAAGAGTACATAAAATTTACTTATTTATAGCAAAAATTAAATATTGTTGTGATTTAATATTTTAAAGGTTTCTAAAATGATCGTCATAAAACAAATTGAAAACAATGTTATATGCATCATGCGATTATCGTATGATTGTTATGTGCTTTTTAGTATGCAGTGTTTCGAAGTTTTATAGTATAAATTTTTAAACAAACGAAGTATTTTTTTATCAACTAAAGCACAAGTATTGTTTCAGATTACAATATAGAAAACTATAAACTTTTTTATCAAGAGCACCAAAATTTTTTTTCAATGTTTTATATTAAGTTTATTTTTATTGGTAAAATGTGTTTTTAATTTCTTTATAGTGTAAAATTTAAGCTTTAAAGTACTTTAAGAAAATTTGGTATTACCATAGAAAGCTGAGTGAAATCAATGTAAATAAGGATTTTAAAAATAAGAAACAATCATATTTCAAAAGTAGGTAAATGCAGTAATAATCTAATTAAAAGACAATTTTTTGTTGTGGTGTTTTTATAAATACGACAGAAGTCGTTTAAAAATTCTATATGAATGCCTGAACGTCCACCAATAGTAATTTGAAAGTAAGGTTTATAAAGTACATTCATTAAAAAATATTTTGTCTTAGTTTGCATCTAAGGTCACTGCTAAAAACGAGAACATTTTCAATTTTATTTTCAATGTTCGACATTACAATTAAGTTTATAGTCAAGTCTTTAGTAAAGATGTTAATTAGAATTACGTTATAAATGACCACCATTAATAAATAAAACAATATTAAAATAAAATGGTTATCTGAATTATTTTAAATGCTAAAGAATAGGCTATCAGCGATCGTTGTATTCTGGAACAAAACCTTAATCGCTTTGAAGTTATTCGTATTCATTGAATGTATTTTACAAAATATAATTCTTAAAAAGTCATTTGTTAGGTTAAATGTAAAATGTATTTTTCCTACTGATTTTAATATACTTTTAGTATTTTTATAAATTCAACTAAAACTAGCATGCTTAAGGCATTTTAAGTTTTTAAGTATATTATTTTTTTGTACAAAAAGTATACTTTTAAGTGTATTTCTTTATACATACTTATCTTGTAAAAACGTGTTCATTTAAATTATTACTACCATTAATAATAACTTTATTTAGTTTAACACGAATCATTAGTTGAAGTTATTTTACTAATCAGAAATTTGTTAATAAAGTGTTTTCAAAATTAAATAAATTTATTTTTTAATGGTTTTAATAGTCTACTAGTTTTAGTTGGATTTAAAAATATCTCTTCTGTTAAACAGTTATATATGCAATACATTTGCATTAGATATTAAAAAATATAAACAGTACCGCGTTCATTGATAAAGAAAAAGATTTCTTTGTACTTTTTAATTGTCAAAACAATTTTGGTTTATTCTTTGTAAAAATAATAATTTACTTTTTAATATTGATTATAAACACAAAAAAGTAAAAAATATGTATATATAAACTACATAATAAAATAACAAGCTTTAAAACATTTCAAAAAACTTTATCTTTTGAATTAAATATCAAACTAAAAAATGTCAAGTCAAATTTTATCTATCTTAAAAATATAATTTAATCGTAACAGGTCTTATAAATAAAACAAATTTACACAAAACGTTAGTAAAGTATAAAATTAAAACGATAATATTATCGTTAAAAAATTAGAATACTTTGTTCCAAATTCAAAAGTAAAAACTGGAATTGCAACTTAAAATTAAACATTTGAAAAAGACCAGCGTTTGTGAGTTTTGTTTGTTCACTTAAAGATTTTGCTAGTATAGTTAAATCTGTTTTATTATCATTAATTTAGGTTTTTTCACAAAAGTATTTATAGCTTATATCATACACAAATGTAACATAAATAAAACTAAAATAGTTGAAATATTTATCTTATTTAGAGCTTTTTTTTTGTTTTATTAAGTTCGATTGTTTTTCGTAGTTTTATGATTAAAAGTTTAAATTTCTCAACATCTGTAAACAATAAACAAGATCTATTAATATTATAAACTGATACAATCAAAATTGTTAAACAAATAGTAAACCATTTGTTCCAGTATCTTGTTTTAAATCATCCTTCTTAACTGTTACAGATCATTAATCACTTTCTATTTTAAAATCTTGACAATTTATTTTCATTTTGTAATAACATTGAAAATAAGATTATAATTTTTTTTTCTAGCAAATCAAATGTAAAAGTAAATAAATAAAGTAATGATTTTACTTATAGGTGATATGTAAAACATTTTCACTTACCAAATTACCTGAAGTATATAACTTTTAAGTAATTAGTAAGACGCCAAATATGAGATTAAACAATATTATATTGATAAATAATGATTTTATTTATATATTATACAGTTTGTTGGATTTAGTGAATTAAAATTTAAAGATTTGTGTATTTTATATTCATAGTATTGAACACAAAGATCACAACATAGTTTTAGTGAATCATTATTTGATATTAAAAGATCAAACTACTTTTAATTTTTATTTATAAAAACATAAAAAAAAATTAAGCAACTAGAAAAGACTATTTCTAAAAAACTAATAAAAAAAATTAACATAATTTATAAAAAAAATATTCATATTCAAACACTCAACTAAATACTTTAGTTATATAAATCAATACACTAACGATAATACTAATATTAACTTATACATTTAATTAATTTTATACTAATCAGTATTTTTTTAAAACCTCTACTAAGCAGTTTTAGCTAATTTAATTTTAAGTTAATATTCTATTTAAACAAACAATATATACTGTTATACTTTACATTTTACTTTTGGATTATTAACTAACGATGTTATGAGTACATATTTGTTTTCTTACACATTTAAAAAGTTTTTTTAATTCTTTTTAATGATTTGACTGTGAAAATATAATAAATTATAATACAATCGCATCACGATAAAAGTTAATATTAATCCTACTTTGCAAAAAAATTTAGATAATAAAAGTACTTTAAAGCACAGAAACTATTAAAAAAAATTCATAAAAAAATAACTATTTTTGTTTTAAACAAACGTATAATTAAAAAGTTTATTTTTTAGTTTTAAAAAAGTGAAATCCTTTTCAGAAAAATTGACATCTGATAACAATTTTATACATATGTCAGCTACGCTTTCAAATGCTAAACACTTTTGACTTTTAATAAATTGTATAAAAAATATTTGAACGTCTGTTCAAGTTATTTAGATAAATACTTCAAAAATGTTTAAAGTCTTAAATTTGTTCACGTTCAGTTTTTTTTTTAAACAAAAAATAAAATAAAAATCAAAAATTACTAAACACACTGTAATAATGTTTTTATAACAAGTGTTTTTTTTTAAAAAAGATTTTGTATTTAAGCTGAGACTAATAGATAAACAAAAATAAGTCTAATTTAAGAACTATATAAACATCAATATGAGTTAGATTTGTATTTTTTTTAATTTGAAACTTAGTTTAAAAAGATAAGGAGAAATTTATAAAACATTAAACACACATACATATTTACATAAAATATTTTCAACAAAACTAGAAAAGTTGAAACACGTGATAATCATACGATACTTGTGTGATGTTTTATAACAAATAGTTAGAACAGTTTTCTATTATTTAAAATGGTGTATTAAGTATAGTTTGATTATATGAGAAAAACTTCACATGAAACATAGAAAAGGTCACTAACAACTAAAAAAAATTTTAGATAAATTAATTTATTTTAAAATTTATGTTTATAATTAAAACAGAAAAAAGTGTCTTTATCAACATCTCAGTAAAGAAATAATGTTAAATAATTTTAATTAGAATTAAAAGTTTTAAAATTTATTGTACAATTTATCATTAATTTTGAATGTAAAATTTTTGCTTCATTTAATTACCTAGTAAATTAGTTATAACTTTTTTCTTTAAAGATTCAGTTATTGTTATCAAATCAACTTAATACATGAATTAATGAGCGTGGTTGAAAATACTTCTTTTATTTTGGTGACATACATTACAATATATATATATACTGTTTGTGTTGTATTTTAAATAAAAAAGTATGATTCAACATTGATTAAACTAAGATTAAGTTAATGTGATTTCAATAAAGATTTATATAAATTACTCCTAGATTTAACTGTAAATTCTAAAATGACTTCAATAAATTTATAATATTTATATCTATACATATATATTAAATTAATTTTAATCTAACATAAAATTTATAACTTTTAGTAACAAAATAGAAAAGCGAAAGTTTGTTAAGTATAATATTAAGCTAAAAAGAAATATTGTGCGTAACAAAAGTAAGGTTCATTAAAACTTGATTAAATTTACACGTGATTTCTAAGTTTATTAACACAATTAATATATTATAAATAAATCACATTGTAAAAGTTGACATTAATTAAACAATTTTGTGATATATTAATTTCTTGATAAAAATTTAGACAATCTTTCTTTTAAATTTTGATTAACTTTAACACGAACGTTAGGTTCTATATGTATGTATTAAATTTAAAGAACTTTCATATGATCGTCTTTTCGTTGTTATAAGTAACTCTTGTTTTGATTCCTTCAGAAGTTATTATTTTAAATATTGTACCTTAAAAAAAAGTGAACAAAAAAAGAACCTATTTGGTTTTATAATTAGTGGGTTTTATCGGTTTTCTTTTAACAACAATTTTCTTTTGGTTTTATTACATTTCTTATTTTCATTATTGTTAAAATATATATTTCATAAATGTAATTAATAAAAATATCACTTCACCTCAAATGACTTCAAGGTATTTATACGTATTGAAAAATGAAATAGACTCTCATGCATGTAATTATCGTATCTTCATTTTAGTCTTAAACTTTAACAAAACATTAAAAATGTTAATGCTCGATTTCTATATAACTTATCTCAAATTTATTTAATATCGTATTTGAACACTATATTCTTTTTAAATAATAACTTTTTGTTTTTTTTTTTGAAATTTTAATAATGAAATACTTAGAAATACTTATGGCTAATATTTTGCATAATTTTATTCACACAAATATTAGATTTTTAATGTTTTTTACAAAAAATGACAAAAAATTTATCATAATTAAAGTAAAAAAACTAGTATATGAAGTTTGTAAGTTGTTTTGCATAAACTGTGAACTCTTACTTAAAAAAATATTAAAAGTTTAAAAAAAAAGTGTTGAACACAAATTATTATAATAAAGTATGTTACCATTTATATTAATCAAGTATTCACTAACTTATACAAAATGTAATTAATTGTCTTTCATTAACTCTAGTTTATAAAGTTTTATTTAAAGCTTATAAGCTTTTGGAATACATTATAAACTGATATAACTCTATTTTGTTTTAATTTTTAATATTTTCACTTATGAGGATGTTACAATAGATTGTAATACTATTTATTACTATCTTAAATTTAGCAATTTAATTAAAAATACAAATCTGTAGCATATATTTGAATTGAAGCAAATAGACATAGAATATTAGAACACTGTAAAATAATCGTTTTAAAAAGTTGTTTTATTACAAAAATTTTAATTTTTTTTGACTTGAACAACCTGTCTATTAAAAAATTGAATAAAATTAGTTATTGGTTATAGAAAATTAAAAATAATATATTAAGTAAATTAATCACATCTAGGCTGTATATATTAACGATATGATGGGTATTATATAATCATTGATATAAAAGTTTAAATTTTTTCTGTTGATCAATACTATAGCTTTTAAGTATATATTTCAAAATTATAATAAAACACATAATAGCTCGTTGTTGCTAAAATATACAAAGCTAAAAGCCATTTCTACATAAACTCTCCGTGCTTAAACATCTTAAACCGTTTTTAAAGTCATGTTTTATGGCTGTAATTACTTATAACATTTTATTAATATTTTTATTATAAACATTTATCAATTATTACTGATAAGATTTATATTTCTTTTAAATCCCTTTTTTTTATTACTAAAATTCTTGTTGTATAAAAAGTATTACGAAAAAAATATGCAAGCAATATTTCATTTGTGAACAGTTCTTTTGTTTTGTTTCTTAATAGTTTGGTTCTAAAGGGTTTTCAACATAATAAAAACTACTTAAGGGGGTTTACTGTATTATAGATTCATAATGTTAAGAACATTTAGTTTGTAGCTGCATATAAAACTATAACCTAAGAACTTTAAAATATTTGGCTTTTTATATAATATAAATTTATAAAATAGGTTATAACTGTTTAGTGTAAATTTTATTTGTAAGAGTTCCTCTTTTTGTTTAAATTCGTAGACTATTGACACTCTAAGTTTTTTTAACACATTTTGTTATATGTATTGCAAAAAAGCAGCCAGTTTTAAATTTAATCAATAAGAATTTTTAAACAAATTTAAAGTTTTAAAACATCATTGTTTGTTTAAAATATTGTTTCAATATTATAAACGTAAATATATACATATATACTATAAAATGAATAACAAAAAAAAGTTAAAAAACTATAATCTAATGATAAATAAAAGTATAATCTAATTTCATAAAAATGTTTGACACTAGTTAAAGTTTTTAATTTAAAAAATTGTGTATTTTCAAGATTTTTTTGTTTTTAAATTTACACGACAAAAGTCGCTTAAAATATTACTTGTAAATATTATTCATTTATTTAATAAGTTGAGAGTTAGCCTAGTTATATATATTCATCGAAAGAATGTTTATTCTTGAAAAGACCTTAATCTACCATTAGAAAAGTAAAGTTTTAATAGCTGTTCAAATTTAGATCAGTTATAATTATATACGAAACATTTCGCAGTATAGCATTTTTTGTTCTTATGAATTTATATATATAATTATTTAATACGCTAGAATTTATTCAAATGTGTGATTTAATATTTTCTCTTATTTCATAACAGTTTTTGAATTGTTAAATAAACAGTAAAACAAAAATTGTATCGTTAAAGCATAAAATTTGGTTGAAATAAAAATATTTTTTTACTTTTTTTATTATTAAATTTAGTATCTTTAGTATCATAAAAACATCTCATTATATTTTTGCTCAATTAAGGCATTTTAACGATTTAGGTTATATTGAAAGTTAATAAAAAACATAGAATAAAATTTCCACACATTGTAATACTTGTAAATAACTCATTTTTGCTACGCTTTTTCTGCTTTTAATAAAAAGTCAATGATGTACGTTTACATTAACTTATTTTTAACTTTAAAAATATAAAGATTTATTCTTTTTAAACTAGTTGTTTGCTTTTTACGGCACGTAAAATATGTTTATAAACAATTCAACTGCAAAAATTCTAAATATATTCAAAAATAAAGAATATAAACGGCTCATACATTTAGTTACTGTTAGTTTTGTAAAGTTGGAAATAAAGAATGCAAACTATTTCATACTAATGTCACATATAAAAAGTTTGATTTTTAAATACATAAAGCATTATATAAAGCTATTTAAACATACTATTTTAAGTAAGGTTGTTGGTAATGATAAACTACATTATTTTGTAGTTGAAGACTTACTAACATATAAGTTTTTATTAGATCTTTTGAAACTAAATAATATTTATTACCTGCAAATTTAATAAAAACTACAAACTAACTTTAGTTTTATTTTATTTTAATTTTTCAAAGAAATAATTGTAAATATATAGTACTAATTGTCTTGTTTATTGCTTTTTTGTTTTTGTTTCGTTGAATGATCGTATAAACCGAAATGTTTAAAAACTAACAATATAAAAAAAGTCATGCACTAATTTTTTTTTAGAATTAATCAATTAAATTTTTAAAGTTTTGTAACAATTATTAATTTTTCAACTTTAACAGACTTTAGAAGAAGTTTTAAAAAATAATTTATGACAGTTAAAAGACTTCTTAGTTACACGAAATTTAATTTTAAGTTAAAGAAAACTTTATAGTCGTGTTTTTGGGTCATTAACTTTTATTGAATTTTAATGAGATCTTCTGCTTGAAATTGTCTTAAACGTTAAAACAAGTTAAACAAAAAATAAGTTTTAATACACTGCAGCTAACTTGTTTTATAAATTTTTTTATAAACATACATAAATTACCATCCAAATAACATAAAAAAGTAATTATTTTTTGTCTATAGTTAGTTAAATATTACTTAATTTTTCAACTAAAAAAAACACTATTCAAATACACTTTTATATTTACGACTATACCATTAAACTTTTAAAATTGTAAAAAATCAGAATAGATAAGTAAAATATTAAAGCAGTAGTAAATGTATATTCTGGCTAATTACCGTTAATGCAACATTGATATAAATAGTAACATTTATTATATTTTGAAGATGGTTTATTAAAATAAGTTTTTAATTTTTCTTTACTACTGCTGTAAATTTGTGTCAGTAACTTTTGTTAAAATAGTTTTACTTATGATCGGTAGCTAGTAGTTTTTTTTTGTCTCATGTATGGTTTTGTTATTAAAAAAAGAATAAACTTGAACAAGAATTGTTTTATAAGTTTAAAGGTTTAAACTTTTATAGTTTAAAGAATATTACCTTTTTTCATTTTTTTCTAATAAAAAATGCTTAATTTTAATAGTAACACCTTAAATTAGTTATAAATTTAAAATGTTTTTATTATTTTCTTTTAAGTTATAAAATAACTACATTACATTGCACAAATATTGTACTTTGTACAAGTATAGCCGAGGTCTTTGAACAAAAATCATATTAAGCTATATTCTTTTTTTTTTATTTGTTAAACGCACAAAGATCAGGAAGAAAGTGAAACTTTATTAAATTCTACATCTCGGATCTTTAAAAAAAAATATATTAAGTATCTACTTTTATATTGTTTAATTAGTTATAAGTTTGCGAGTAAATATATACTTATGGATCATTTTTAATCTGAGTTTAGATTTAGAATAACCAAAAGAAACGAAAGCTTGCTTAATTTATTGCAAGTAAAATACAATATTACAAAAATAATTTAACAGAAAGTTAAAGTGATCGATTTTAGTAAGCTAAAAAATATGTTTCTATGATATTTAAACAAGTTTTTTACCTTTTCGATATCAGATTGCTATTTTTTATTTTTGTAAGTTTTTATAACACTTTCTACTTCGTATATTTAACAAAGACTATTAACCTCTTTATTCTGTTATGTAGAAAATATACGTTTTAACTTTTAAGGTGGTCAAATGCTAAACTAAAAGAATAAATAATTAAAAAAAAAATTATGTGTTTTATGGTTATAACAGTTTTAAGTAAAGGTTGAAAAAAATAATAATTTAAGATTTATATTGTAATAAGTAAAATGTTATTATCCTGTGACAAATTGTGATGTTTTCTATTGCATTTTCAAATTAAACAAACAACTAATAGCTTAAAATAAAGTACATTAAAAAAGAAATTTATCGAATGCACATGTAGGTCCAATTAAAAAAAAAAAAACTACGATTATAAACTTAAACTTTTTAACTTTTTGTGACTTAAATATGAAAATGTTTCTTATCAAAATAAATAACTATTTGAAAATGATATGTTTAAAATTTTAGCCAACTATTATGGCCTATAAAATTAAAGACTTACTTAATGACAACATTAATCAAAATAAAATAATATGCTTAGTATTTATACTTTCAAATGTAATCGCCAATTGTGTTAGTTGAAAAACAGAACGCAGACTTTATTTCTTAATACAAAAAAAAAAAACTGTTAAAATTTAAAATAGTTTTGTGAGTGAAATAAAAAAGGTTTGTATATAAAATAGTAAATGGTACTTAAATATTAATTTTATAACCGGAAACTAATTTAATTATAGGATTTAAATATAAATAATTTTTTTTTGTGTTTATAATTTATTGCAATGATAATTTTTATTATATGAAGTACAAATCATGAAATAATCGTATGATAATGATGTATGTAACCTAAATTAATATGTACACAGGTTTATATGAAAATATGTGCATACAATTAAAACAAAAAAAGTTTTATATAGTGTTAAAATTTTTTACAGCAAATTATTTTACGAGAAATTATTTTTTATTGCCTTTAACGAGGCTTTCTCTTAAGTAAAGAGTAAATTTACAAAAAAATTGTTTTTATTTTCAATTATAATTTTTTTTCTGTAAATTTTAAAAAGATTTTTTTTTATAAAAATCAAAACTCTTTAAATTTCTTTTATATTAATAAATAGCTTTAAAGACATGATTAGTTTTCTATAGTTATTTCAAAGATTTACGTAATTTAATTTTAACCTACTTCAAAGTCTTCCTAAGTTAAATTTAGGAAAACTAACAAATATTTACATCAAAATTAAGACTGAAATTATTTTTATAAACTTTATCATTACTTCATAAAAAATTAGACAATACAAGGCAATATAATATGTGAAAGAACTTTTTGAAAAATGTTATTATTTAAGTATTAGTTAAATTATAGATCAGTTTATCATTACTTATTTTATCAAAAAGGTTAAGCAGATTTTATAAGTAATCTTTTTAAAACGTATATATGAATAATATACGTATAATTCTATCCTTTTATGTTTAAAAACTTGTAAAATTTTTTAAACTTTTCTACTTGTCTTAAAATACTTTTTTTTAATAATTATTATTAAGTCAATAAGTTATTAAGGTTAGTTTTAACGATATAATTATTAAAAGAACTTAATGATCTTAGAGTTTTAATTAAAATTTACTAAAGAGATTAAAGGAGCAATTATTTTATATATTTTAGCGCAGTCTATCTTAATTTTATTACAAATATAGATTTTTTTTTCCATCAATTTCTATAAATTTATATTTGTAGTTTGGAGTTGATTATTTTGGTTAATATTATAATTATTTTGTGTCATTAAAGAAAACAAAAATTTTAAATAGTAAAGCATTATATTTGAAAAATTTGGAACTATTTTTCTAACAAAATCCATTTACAAATAAAATTTATAGTTTATTTGCATATTGAAAGAGCGATATAATAAAAGCGTATAATGAAACAAAGTTTTTCTTTATTTAAGTTTAATGTAACATGACTATCATACGATGATCGAACGTTTTTTCATGCTTTCGGTATTCAAGTTTAGTAAACAAAAGTATTTTTGTTGTTTTTTATTAGCAAATTAATTTAATATATATATAATATGTAAAATCAGAAGTTTAATTTTAACTTAATTATTAAGAAATGTTAAAATAATTTAATGAAAAACTAAAAACTAAACCATAACAAAACGTTGCATATATACTCTAATCCTAGTTTTTGTTTTATTAACTTAAAAGAATAAAAGAAGTAATAAAATAAATAATTAATATCAAAGTATTTTTTGCTTGCTATTTTGTAAAACAAAATTTTGTTACAATAAAAAATATTTATTTACAAAAAACATTTTAAACTTGTTTTATTAAATACCCAACAAATTTTTATTATTATTTAAAACCTTGAATTTATTTTAAGTATGAACAATTAATATTTACCCTTTCTTATATTCGACACAGACGTGTATTTTTGAACAAAAAAAATAAATATATAATTAATCTAAATTTAAACTGGTCGAAATGTTTAAGCGTAATCACAAATGATGATATTAAATACATGTATATATAGAAACTAAAGCGTTAAAATAATTACTTTACAATTTCGTATTTGATGCAAACAACTTTTAAACTTCTGACTAGAAGTTAAAAAAACAAATTGAATGAACTAACAGGTGTTAAAACATTCAAAGTTAATTATCGTTAAAGTTAACATTAAACACAACTTATAAGGAAGAAAGTTTTATTTTCTATTTAGTAACAAGAAAAGAAATGGTATATCTTAGTTAATTTATTTATTTATATATCATGCATAAGTCAAAATTAAAGCCTGTAATTACATTTTTTTTTTATAAAAAAAAAAGCAGTTATTTGCTACTTGTAAGTTCATTTCAAAAATGTTTTACAAAATATTGTTTTAAAGCTTTTCTTTACGTTTTAGTTATTTACATTAACACTGAACCTAGTCATAACTTATTTAGACCACAATTAGGGTAAGATTAAGACCAAAATCTCTCGTTCTATTATTTTTTTAAGACAATACATCTTTTTAAATTTAACCTTAAGTTTTCAATCGCCGTTTTTAAAACTTTTTAGTATTTAATTAGCGTCTAAGATTCAATTTAACTATGTAGTCTGTTTAAAAAACACTGTTAACATTTTTTATTTCCATTTTTAATGACTCTATTTATCTAATAGTTATTATTTAGTTTTTATCTTTAAAGTTAAAAACCTTAACTTAATAGCTAAATTATACTGAAAAAACTATTTTTAAAATCTTTATATGTTAAATACGCTCTCAAACTGAACATTATAAGTTTATATAGTTTCCAATTTTTCTGAATTTTATAAGAAAAACTTATTTTAATTAGTTTAGAAAACTTATTACTTTTACAATATTTAGTTACTGGAAGAGTTAAATAGTTATATCGAAAACAAAAACACTTAACTATAAATCTTTCTTGTAAAAAATTAACGTTATATTACTTCTGATGAAAACATTGTTTTTAGCAAAGTCATACAAGACTAAACAAGTTTAAGCATTCACACCCAAGGAAAAACTTTATTCTTCTTATTTATTTTTACTTTTTAAGTTGTTAAAATAATATCTTAGTCTTATAATTCTATAATTAAAAAGAGAATTCATATGCATGAAAATATAAACTTTTTGTTTAAAAAAAGGAAATTAAGTCTAATTTAACAAATAACAATTTTAGTATTTCCTAAACAAAGTATTACTATAAACAGGTATAAAATTTAGGTTGGAAATAAATCATTTTCAATTTTATAATTTCGCTAAACTTACAACTCTTCAAAAATCATTTTACAAGTTTCTTTAATTAATATCTTAATGTTTGTTATTCTAACTATATAATTATTGTTTAAATTAAGTTAAATAATTAAGTTTCTGTTTATACTTTACAATATGTTAATTTAGTTTATGAAATTATGATTGTCTATTGATTATAAGTTCATGTCATTTTTAATAAGTGTATATAAAAACAGATAAATTTAGAGAATAATTTTGAATAGCCAAATTACAACTAAGCAACGTTTTGCAGTTAAGTAAATTAGTAATTTTTATTATACGACTTACTAAAATTTAAGTAAAATATTTTACTATTTTTCAGGTTCACGAGGCAATACTAAAAGAAACAAAATAATATTAATAATATATATAACAAAAAAAAAGTTATTTTAATCTTCTTATAACTATAAGGGAAGTATTGTTTAATAAATTAAACTTTTATTTCAGCTGGCTGTAAATTGTTTTCATGTTAGAATTAAACACAAAATAGTAAACGAATTCATTGGAAAGCATTTGCCAATGAAGGGATACCAACTGACTTGCTCTTGACTTATTATCAGTATCAAGAATAATTTGTTCATTAGTTGACAACCTTTAAACTAGAAACCTAGTTTTAAAAGTAAGAGAATAAAAAAAAATTATTCTCTTTATACATAATGAAAGAAGTCAAATTTAACAGTCTATTTTCAACAGACTCAAAACTCATAAAGTTTTTGTACCAAAATAATTTATTAAATGTAAAAGCTAAAACGATAAGTTAATCGTTAAAAAAATGACGAAATTTCACTGAAAAATGGACAACTGATAACAATTCGAAGGAATTGTTTATACTTTATATAATATTTTAAACGTTGAACGTTTGTAAAACTTGAAAATTAAATAAACAAAAGATTTCAACATCTTCTATTTATTTTCAAAACATTTTCAAAGCGCTTAAAGTTTTAATAGTTTTCATGTTCAAAAACTTATAAAAATATTCATAACTTTTACGATTAAAGTTAAAAAAAATACAGTGTATATTAAACAAAACTTAGTTAAGTACTGTTTAAATGTAAAAAAGGCTTATTAATCAGACACAAAAATCTGCTAAAATTAAAATGTTATATTAAAGTTTTAACGTTACATCTTATAATTATTAAACTAATAATGTTCTAGACTAGATATCCTTTTAACAAACATACAATTTTATATAAAAATATTTATCACATTTGATTGTTATAAATATAATAATCAAAACACGTGATAATCATGTGATAATCTTGTGTTTTATTTATTTTATATCTAAAAAAAGGTTTATGAGTATCTTTGATTTGAGTGATGTACTCACATGATACATGTGTAGTAAAGAGAAAGTACATGAGAAATATAGAAACGTTTACTATCAACTAAAACAATAGATTTAGTTTATTTACATATATGTTACTTTTATTATTGTAAATTCTATTAGAACGGAATACTTGTTAGATATAATTATGTAATGAATATTAATTTAAATAACTGATAACTAGATCTAAACAGCTTTAAAATTTATTAGTAAACATTTTTAATAAATAAAGTTGATGCTCTTTTTAGTTATTCAATAAAGTCGTGTTACGTATTATATTTTGGTAAAAAAACTGGATTTTTTTTTGTTTAAACTATAAAATTTTATACATTTAATTAATAATCTATTGAGAATTAGGTTATTATAGTTAATGTTTCCACAGCAATTAAACTCATATATTGTATATATATATAAATATTGTAGAGTGAAGTAGTTTTATTTGTTCATATTAAAAAAGTAGCTGTATACTGCTCATAATGTCTTTAAATTAATTTAATATGTTTGAACATTTAGTAATTTTAACCTCCTTTTAAAGATAGATAAAATAAAATAACAAAAACATTTTTTAGACCTATTAATACAATATAACTTATAAAAACTTTTAAGAACGCAGAATAAACGTCTAAATGCAGGTTTCTAAAAACTTACACGAAAGAAACTTTAAAGTTTCTTTTTTATTAATTAACAACTACTTAATATGTAAATAAGTTATGAAAAGCGTGGTTAAATAGGACTTATTTTCAAGTTTATATTCGAAAAAAAAATTGCTTTTTACTTATTTTGCACAGCCTTTTATGTGATAATGACTAATTAAAAGTCGAAACAGTGTCATAAATATTTAATAAACTATAAATCTACAATGTGTTTTTCTCTAAATTAGTATTAAAAAGTTCCAACAACCCCTCAAGTATTTTAAAACTTTTAAAAATTATAAGTTTAGAGTATAGCTTTCAACTTCAAACTTTAAAGTTTTACTTTTTGTATACTAGTAATATTTTTTAGGTTAATATATGTAGTTGAATTATAACTTTTTAAAGCATTATAAAGCTTAAGATTTTTTCAAGTAACATAATTTAAAACAATAGAAAAAATTGTTAAGCTATATTTAAAATTTTATTTTCTAAAAATTGAAAAGTTAAAGTACGATTAGAATTGTTTTTCTAATACGAGTTTATTTTTTACCCTAAGTTTTAGATTTAATAAAAATAAGTTTTCAAATCAATAACACTAACATAAACTTAATGAACCAAAAATTTATTTCTTAAAGTATATGTTTATTTTGTAGGTTTAAAATAGTAGTTTAATTGTTAATGATAATAATGTTAGATTATTGTTTATAATTAACTCAAAAGTTTGTAATAAAGATTAAACTAAATTATTTTTTAATGTTGTACCAACTAAAGAAAGTTTACTAAAAATGAATAAAAATGAACCAAATTTAAAATTTAAATGCTTACAGAGGTCTTTTTACTTTTTTTATCAGACAAGATAACTCGAGTTAAACTAAAAAACGTTTTATGATGTCATAAGTGATGACATAAAAAGGTTGCTAAAAACTAATTACAAATTTATAATATAAATATAGTATGTTTTATATACAATTTTAAAAAATAAGCCATAGTTTATAAATTTGAAGAATAAAAAACATTATTATTTAAACTTTCATGAGAAATTTAAATAGTAAAATTATTTTAAAATAAATTCAGGATCATTTTTTTATGATTAAATATGTTTCAGTATTACCAAGTTTAGCTAAAATATAACGTTATTTAAGATGAGAAAGTTACATTTAGTTATTTTTAAAAAGAAAGTTATTTTTTATAAACTTTAAATACAATATTTTTACATGTTATACCAGTTAAAGTAATTTAGTAAAGAATGAATAAACACGAATTTATTTTATTTACTAACAGCTAATACGGATCTTTAAATTTACAAATGACAAGATAACTCAATGCTAAAAAAAAATATTTTGTTGTCAATCATAATGACTTAAAAGGGTTGCTATAATAGTTACAATAATATTATGTAGAAAAATGTTTATGTTTTAAAAAACTGTAGTTTGAAACAAACGTTTGTGTGTAATGAAAGAAAAAAAAACACTATAATTTAAATATTTCAAAAAATTAAACAGTTAAAATTTATATCATAATATAATTAACAATATACTTTTTTTATAATTAGAAAAAATATTAAGACGGCAATTATATATTTTCTTATAGATAGTCAATTTTTGTATTATACTATTTAGCTAAAAGAAATTTTAGTATTACTAAAAAAAGTATAACATAAGCAAAAATTATTTAGTTAAAATAAATGTGAACAAAAGTTTAAATAAAAAAATGAAATAGTTTTTTTTTAAAGTTATAAGTTTTAAGCTTTTTCCGTGCCTTAGAAAACATTTCAAAAGAAAAATAAAAATCACATAAAATATTATGTTTTAGTTAAAAATCTATTATATAAGTTTAGTTGCAAATAAAATTATGAAACTAAAACTAAACTTTTTTCTTATTTTTAAGTTTTCTTTTTCTTAAAAACCAGTTGATAGACTTACTTAAGTATACTCTACAAAATATTGAACAACAACTAAAAAGTAAGAAATATAGCAAATTAATTATTTTGTAATAGCTAAAGTGATTAATATATTTTATAATATAAAATGTTAGTTATGTGATAACTGTACGATATTCAGAACATATTAGTTTCTTGAAAACATGTCTGTTAAAAGGTTATAGCAATGTTATGTTTTAAGATCAGTTTACTAATAAGTGTTACATTTTTAAGTGTACATATTACATCAAAAGAAAAAAACTATTTTTAGTAAAAAATAAAAAAAATGAATAATAAGTAATGTATACATACAATATAGAAATAAAACTTACACTCTCTTAACAAATTACTTAAAAAGTTATATAAAAGTTTACCTTCAAGAAATTAAACTTTATCAAAAACTAATAATTGTTAGTCAGTAAACTTTATGATGATATAGAAAAAATATGTTAAACATTGTATTTTTCAATTGTTAACAATGTTTTAGTTTTTATTAGTTAAGTAAACACTCATTTAGAGTAAAACTAATATTTAAAGCTTTTTTAGATGATGTCTATTATACTGAAACAATTATAAAAGTTCATTTTATTGAACTGTTTTCAAATAATAAAAAACCTTTAAAAAAATATTTTATTGTTTTTGTAATAGAATAAATAAATATTTAATAAAAAAAATATAAATTTGTAAAACTGAGCCATACTAACACTAATCAAAACTCAAATTAATAAAACCTTTATATTTGTATAAATTTTTTTGTCGAGATGTAACAAAAAATTTTAAAGTGTCATAATTGTTTTACTAGTTTATTAAACGACAAAATAAGAGCTCAAGTTATTTGGTCTTAAAACCTGGTGAGTAAAAAACCTTTTAATTTACATAAAATTATATGATGCTTAAAACCTATCTATTTACAAAATAACGACTATTGTGTACTATAGTTTTATTTAGTTACTTTTTTGGACTTAAAATTTTTCTAAACAATGTATTAAAATTAAACAGAAAGATCAAGGTGTACAACCAAGTTTAGATGTTTTTGTTTTTATTAAATAAAAGTAATAGTACTATGATCGCGCAAACCCACAATTCATAAGATAAAAATATAAAATAAATTTTAATCAAAACCATAAACACTGTACCTGAATGTACACCAACTTGGCACAATTTTTATACGATACAGTAATCGTTTTGTAAAGATTTCGAAATTTAAACGTTTTAAATACATATTTTTTATAGCTTTTAAAAATTTAAGTCGTGAATTAGTTTTAAAACTATATTTAAAAAAAAAAAGTTTTCAAAGTTTATCAGAATAATGGTTTATAAACAAAGCCTAAAAAGTACTCTAAATTAAGTTTTTTAGAGTAATGTTCTGTGTTATAATATAATGTATTATACAACTGGTATTACAAAAATTTTAAAGTAATAGATTATAATTAAACAAAATTAATTACATCAATCTTTTTTCTCCGGATGCTTAATTTTTTTTAATTGTTTAATAATATAGTTTTAAACTTAAATTTGAAAATAAAAATAAAAAAAATCAAATAACAATTTTTATTTTGAAAAGTCTATGCTAAAAAAAAATATTTCTAAAACCTAAGTAGTAACGATGTTTAATTTTATAAAAAAATGATGTTCATTCATAGAAAAGTTGACAACAAAAAATTTTTTCATCAACAGTTTTATATTAAAGATATTGTACTCAATTTTAAACGTTTACAAAATTTTTAAATTGAATTAACAACATTTTCAATATCTATAAATTTATTTCAAAATTATAAAATATAAAGTATTTTATTTCGTTTCTACAACTTATCACGAATATAATGTGAGTATTATTAAAGAAGTTATTTACATAAAAGACAAAAATAAACAAGATCACAAAAAGAAATATGTATAATGTATTTAGAGATATTTTAAGAACAAATCAGATTTTAAATTTAAAAACAGATTTATTGTTTTTATCAAGAATAAATTAGCTTAATTAGCTGATTATTTTAAAACGAAGTTGCTTTTTTTTTTAAACCAAACCTAATTGTTTTGTCTATTAAATGGTTCATTAATTTTATTGCAATTTTATAATATCTCTATTAGTGAGCTGTTTTAAGACAAGCATTTAGTTCAACTCAAATTTTTATTTCTTTTTTTCCAAAATAATAAGCAAAATTGTTAACTTTTAAATAGGTTAAAAAATATAAATAAAAAAATGTTTATCAAACCTTAAACTTTAAATATTTGTTAAACGATAACAATATCGTTCAAAAATTTAAATCAAAACTAGGAATGCTTGCTCGTAGACATAAAAAATTACAATATAAAGACAAATATTTACAAAAAAGTTATACGATGAGTTGTGGGTTTGTAGAAAAATAACTAAAATTAACTTATTCATAAATAAAAACAATAAATAAATAAAAAAACCAACAATTAAACTTGTATTTTCTTATTGTACGTAAATATCAATATTAAAATCAACTTTAGTAATAAACTTAAAAGACTTTTATTGCAAAAGAATTGTTATTATTGCATATATGAAACTTTTTAATTGCTTTTAAATTTTGATAAAAAAGAATTTTTTTACCCCTTTTAAAATATTTTTTTAGTTTTTTTGTACTTATTAACTACTAATTCAATTTTATAAGCATTTATTATTTAAGGTGATCATATTTTAGATCGAAAATTTTAGTTTAGTAGTACAATGTAGTTTTTAACTTGCAGTAAAATTTACGGTTCTAGTAGTGATTTCAAATTAAAATTAAGATACAATATTTAAGATTAAAACAAATAAATAAGCAAACTTCAAATTATTATGATCAAAATAATGAGAATTACAGTTAAATTTAAATTGAATTTTTTCATTTTATTTATATCTTACAAAATGCTTAAATGCTCTATTTTTGAATAAATTTCTTTCTTATTTTGGCACATTTATGATATATTTAAAACTAAAGTAGAAAAAAATATGTCATATATTTCCTAGAAATTTTATATTTATTTTTTAAATCACTTTATTCGAAGTATTTATTTTATCTATAATATTTTGCACTTAGTTTTAATTCTTTATAACAGATATTAACAAAAAGTACACTTAACCAAAAATAAACTAAAACATCAAAAATTACAATTAATGAAAAAGGTTAAAGGTTAACTAACATTTAGTTACATTTATTGCAAGAAACTACAAAAAAATCAATAAGAATTTTAGAATTTTGAAAGTTAATAACATCAATATTTAATTTTTGTTATTATATGTATATAGGTGATAATAAGAAGATACTGTTCTATGTTATTTAGATAATTAATCTTGAGCTTTTTATAACTTTTTTCATATAAATTGTCTGAAATATAGTATAAAAAGTTTAAGTTATCAATAAACACGTGGAAAAAATATGATAAGTATAATTAAGTAACAAGAAAAATTAATAGTTAAGCTTTGTTATTTCTATTATACAATATATATATAAAAAATTGTAATCCTAATGTATTTCATTTATTTTGCATTATAAATAAAAATATGCTATTTTACTAAAGCTGATAACAACCAAAAAATGTTTGAGAAATCTTAAAATTAATCAATTGAATAAAATGAAAATATTTTAGCTAAAATGTACGACAGTTATTAAACAATGAACACATAAATGCTTTTTTAAAAGAAGTCGTTTCACGACTCATTAAAATTTAAAGAAACTTAATAATATTTTTTTAAGAAAAAAGTAAAGCCTTAAAAACGGTTATTCATAAAATTTTTGTTTAGATAGTCCAAGTTTTTTTTTTGTTTAATCTGCGTAAATTAAACTTTTTTTCTAAACACTTAACACTATAATTAACACATTCTATATGATACATTAATCAAGTGTGGTAAGAAAGCTATAAAACTTTAAAAAATTTTTTTACGAATTTACCTAAGTTTACAATCGTCTTAATAATTTTGTAATTTTATAATACTTTACTAAGATTACAGCGGAAAAATGAATTATTAAGTTAAGAACATAAGAACTTTTAGAGGTTTTTATTGAAAAAGAGCACAGTGATTCTAACTATCATAATTTATTAATTGTGTTTATACTGCATACAAATATAAATGTTTGGAGTAAAGTTGTATAACTGTAGTAAAGAACCTAAGTAAAAAGTTTTTTAGAGTAAAAGTGCTAATAACTATTGAAAACTTTGTTGTTTTTTTATTTAGCTGTTCATAATTTTATTAAACAATATTTGACTAAAATTGTACTTACAAACTTTTGTTAATATATAAAATATTTGTTTAAAGAGAACTTAACTATATTTATATAAAGGTTTATAGTAGTTTCTTTAAAAATAAAAAAATTGTTTTAAAAACTACCAATACGTTATTATAATATTGTATTAAAAACTACAAATAAGTATTACTAAATAAAACAAAAAAAAATTGTGTTCATTTATCAAAAATCGGCATAAAAATTATTTGTTGTTCTTTATTTTAGGAAAAATTTATTTGTATTTTAGAGTTTAGTTATTTGAATACCAGATTAACTTTATAAAGAAATAAACTTTGTTAATATTTAACGATATTAGTCGTACAAAAACTTTACCAAACCGCTGGTACTCGTTATCAATGTTTGTTTTTTTCTTTTATTAAAATGCAATACTTAGTTTAAGTTATCAATGGCCGATAGAGATGCCTTATAAAACATCTAAGTTTTGTGTTTTTAGTAGTTATTATATTTAATTTTTATTAAACTAAAAGTTTGATAATTTTTAATTAGTATGCTGTTTAGCTTTCTATAAATGTACCACACTACGAATAAAAATGTAATGTAAGTTTTTTAATTTTATGTGATTAAGTTATGTTTTATCTTTTATTATTGTTATAATGATGTAAGCATGACGTTAAACTTAAAGTTTTATCTAATTTTACAATAAAATTTTAATAATATAACTATTTTCACAATTTCATTGTTAAGTAATGCTAAAATCGAAAAAAAATTTAGAAACTTTTATTTCAGATGAAAATAAATTTTCCAAAACTAGTTTCTTTTTATAATAATTGTTGAATTATTTATAATTAAATAAAGGTAAACACAATGTATTAAATACACAGTAAAACGTTAGTAATTGAAGAAATTCATAATTATTTTTCTCGCTCATTAAACATTAATGCATTTTAACAAGATTTAAAAACAAAATGTTTTAAATTGTGACTTATTTAATAGTTTTATGTTTATGCCTACTATCGCTTTTAGTTTCAAAGACCTAAGTTATTATTCTATAAATTTTATTAACATTTGTTAAAATGCTGTAATTATATTGTTATTAAGTGTCTTTTATTATTTTTTATCGTTTACATTTCAGTTTAACGATAAATATTATGTAATGTCAAAATTACTTAATGTCATTTATTTCTCAACTAAAAATAAAACCAAGCGCGATAATAGGTTTAGAAAATATTTATATACACAAACTAATTAAATAAAAATTGATATTATTTTTTCGTGTTTTAAACTAAATATTTTAGTATTAATGTTATAACTTAAAAGTCAAAAATTAAAGTTGATGTAGTATAAATTTTGATAACTTTGAATAAGATATTATTTTTTTTGCTTCATTCTAAAAACATTATTTCTAAGAAATAAGTTAGTTTAAAAAACCCTATATTTTAAATGTAATGAGTTGTTTTCACTATTTGTTTTGTTATTAGTAGATAAAATTATTTTAGGTTACTAATACTTAATTATTTTTTTATTAATAATGAATTCTGTAAACATGATTAGTAATACGATATTTTAACATTTAAAGATAGGTAGATTACTATATAAATATGTTATTTTTCTCGGTTTTTTCCTTACCTAAATCTTATGTTTTAATGTAAATTAACATTTTTGCTCTTATCACCCACAAATGAAGAGCTTTTTTAAAGATACATAAATTTATAACCTTATAACAAACTACCGGTTTGGCTCTCAAACAATTTTTTTAGACTTTCAAGTGAAGGTAAAAACAGATCAACAATTATAGGTCATTAATTATATCTTTTTACGAAACAGTTGTCTTTTTCTTTTATATATTATGTTTTTATTTTCTTATTATAATTTTTATTCTTGTAAACCAATTAGCGTTATTCGGTTTTTTAAATTACATGTTTTTTTATAAACTACTAAAAACAACTTTTTATACTTATTTTTTGTTGCTAAAAACTAAAACCTTCACTACTGTTTATCTTTATTTGATTTTGTACTTCAATAGCAGTTTTTAGAAATGTTTATATTTTAGTTTTTGTCATTTATTTTATAAAGATTATATTTAAAGGTGAACTGTTCAATAAAAATAGACAATTTCTACGAATAATTTAGTTAGTTAAAACGATAAACATAAAATCAGATATCTTTAAAACTACAAAAATTCATATTTTTGTAGGTTAATAATTGTTCTATAAATTATGAATATTTAGTTTTTTATATATTAGAGTTTAAAGTTACATTATATTTTTTAAAATGTTTAATTTCTCCAGTTTTTAACCAATCTTTTTTAGTATTCAAAAGTGTGTATAATATTTAGCGTTTAAGTTAATTTTAGTAAAATATTTAAAATACCCAACAATATTGCCGAAGTTTTAAAAACTCTTTTTAGTTAGTTACAAGGGAAAAACATAACTAAATAATGTTAATTTTAACGAGTCATTTAATAATAATTAATTGTAATTAAAAATATAATTTTAAAGCTTCTGAAAATAAAAGTTTTGGGAGATGCGTGCATATCGTCTAATTTATAGGTGTCATTTTTTATCACATTCGAAACTTTTTAAATTATTTGAAACTTTACAGTTTAAGAAATTTTACTTGCTCATAAAAAACTTATTTTCATGCTTACTATTGTAGTATATTAAAAGATAAAGTTTTACTTTATCTAAATTTAAACGAAACGTGATTATTGCTATTTATACAGGTTAGTTTATAAAAATTGTAAAATAAATACTTATACTTTTATAAGTGTAAAAAACTTAATTTTTGCCTTTTATTAAAATATTTTCTTTCCGTAGTCATGCTTTAAAAGGTATAAGTAATTGTATAAGAAACTTTAGAAGGTCATATGTTTTTTTGTCTTTTTGCAACTTATAATACTTTCTTATATATATAGCATTATTAGAATAGTAGTTAAGTTTCGAAATGTTTTATTTTTAAATGTCTGAAAATATAAATTTCTATTATTATAACTTCTTATTGTCTTTTAAAAATAGAATACATTTTTTTTAAAAATAAATTAGACATATTAAAATTATTTATAGAAATTATTTAAAACAAGATTATAGTTTACGACTATTTTTGCTTTTTTTTACCCTTTCAAAGCTATTTTTGAGAAAACAAGTTTTTAAATTACTTTTTAAAGAAAACAAATTAAACTTGAGTTTTAACTTTTTAACAAACTAGTAAGAAAACTTCAGATACTTAATTTAAAATATTCTGTTCTTGAATTTAATAATCAACTAAAATATTAGAATCTAAAGGTTTGAACTTGGTAGCTGACTACTTTAAGAATTTTAAACGTATATGTATAAATTAAAGGCAATGTATACTTAAAAGTTATAATAAAAAGTGTTTCGCGTTTTTAAGTTAAATATAAACCGTGGTTTTTATCTAATACTTTTAAAAATCAGTGTCACTTAATGCTTTGAATAATAAATATCAATTCTGAAAACTTTTATTTACCAACTTAAATTATAAAGTTTTAAGTTTGTACATACTCGTCAAAGTTTTACTTAAACCAGGTGTTTGACTTATGTTAAAAAGCGTTGATTTTCGATCAGGTTAGTACATTAATTTATTTTAGTACAAAAAAAATAAAGTAAAATACTCAAAATTTCTGAATAATATGTTATAAAACAGCTATTTGTAATGATACTTATAGACATAAAGTTACGTGTATTTTTCACAGTAATAACTTAAAATAGTATATATTAGTTTTCCGAAATTATTTTAAATATTCTTTAATAACTAAATTAAAAAAAAAAATTATTGTTCTGGAAACATGAAGTCTTTTTTGGGTTTAAATTATTTAAAACTTATATATATATAACTTATGTATATATTTCAAAAAAATAATAAAAAAGTCTTAAAAATAATGGTTTTAATAACTTAAATAATCGAACATTTGAACATTTTTTACTATTATTAATATTTTTTACTATACTTTATATATAATTTTTATTTAAACAATTTTTAATATACTGCGTTTGAAAAAAAAAGTTTTTACTTTGTTAAATTAAATTGAAATTATTGGTAACATAACTAAAAATAGTTATAAAAGAAATCACAAAACGTAGCATTTTAATTTAAATATTTTTTGTAATTACCATTATTGATTTAGACACTTTTAATATAAGTTTTTGAGTTTAAATACAATTGTAAATAATTAATAATATAATTTTTTTTTTCTTAAACTTTTATCAACTTCGAAGTTCTTTTAAGAAAAGAAATAAATTAGCAACTTTTCAAATACGGTTAACTAAAATTTAAATTTTTCTTTAGTTTTAATATTTCATTACTGTTCATTTATAGGAGATAATATTAAATTAAAGAGTTACAAATGTCACAAATGTCAACGATAAATAAATTTAAATGAATTATCTAAAAAAAAAAGGAAGTTTTTTTTAAGAATAAAACTATTAATTCAGCTGTAAAATGTTTACATATTAAGAAAATAACGCAATTTATTAAACAAATTTAATACAAAGCACCTGCCAGGAACGGGATACCAGCTGAATTGCTCAGTCCTGCTTATTATCATTAAAAAAATTGATTTGTTTGTAGATAGACAAATTATATTTGAAACGTAGTTTTAAAATACAAGAATTAGGGTAAACAAAATTATTTCAATTTTACACAACATAAAAAAATAAATTTATTTTTTACCAATATAAAATTCTTACTGTGTAGTACCACAAATTTTTAAAACGATAAGTTAATCGTTAAGAAATGATGCACTTTCACCGAAAAGTTGACAACTGATAATAATTTAAGGCACTATTTAACAATTTAAATATTCTTTTAAATGGTAAACATTTGTAAAACTTGAGATTTGATAGACAAAATCTTTTAACATGTTCTGTTGATTCTAATATTTTTTTTTAAGCGTTGAAAATTTTAATAGTTTTCAATTTTATAAAGTTATGAAAATATATATTTAACTGATATGAAGAAAATTTTAAAGTCAGTACAATTTATATAAAACAAAATTTTGTCAAGTACTTTTTTAATGTAAATAAGGCTTTTTAAATAAACTCAAAAATCTGCTAAAATGAAAATGTTATATTTAAGTATTATACAAATATCATTAACAATTTATTAATTTATGTACAAGAACTGATATATTTTTAAGATACATACAAAATTTTATAAATAAATACTTATTAACTAGAATAATCAAAACACGTGATAATCATACGATAATCTTCTGTTTTATTTATGTTATGCTTAAAGTTTAATGAGTTTCTTTAGATTTAGTGATGTAATCACATGATACATGAGAAACAAGTACATGAGGAATATAGAAAAGATTACTATCAACTAAAACTATTGATTTATCAGTTTAACTTATTTGTTACTTTATCATTGTAAATTCTATCAGTACTAAATTTCTTGTAAGACATAACTAAATTACAAAACTTATTATTAATAAAAATAATCTAAATAACAGATAACTAGACTTTTAAAACTTTAAAATTTATTTATAAATACTATTATTTAATTTGCCCTTTTTAGTTATTTAGTGAGGCGTGTTACTTCTTTTTATATGTCTTTTTAAAAATTTAACTAACTTTGTTAAAAATATTTTTTCACATACTTTATTAGTATTCTGTTAAAGGCTCGTTTGTTCTAGTTAATGTTTTTATTGTAATATAAACTGTAATTAGATATTCATGAGTAAGGTACTTTTTTGAGTTTTTATTTTCAAAAAAATCTGATCACTGTTTATTATATTTTTAAATTAGTATAGTATTATTAAGCATTGGTTAATTGATAGTTTTAAAATAAAAAAAAAAAAGAACAGAACATTAAAACTTAATTGTTTAAACATTTCCAGATGTTGTATTTGGTAAACTAACAAATTATAAACAAAATTTTGGATACTACATTTAATTGTTTTAATATTTAACCATTTGAAAAATATTAAAAAAAAATTATTGGATTGTTATTTTTTTTTGTTTCACACTAAAGAGGTCTTTTAAAGTATTATAATTATTTTATCTAATAAATTTAAACTTCACTGGTCGAAAACGTTTACGCATCCAATCTTTTAATCTTAAAAAGATAACCCGTCTTATACTTGTCAACTTAAATTGTTGTTTAGTCATATACCAGAACCTAATAAATGTTCACATTTAATTTTACATATTAATATTATTTGTAAAAATATTCTTTTTATGAAATGTGTTTCTAGAGTAATTGTATTTATTGTATTGAACTATATGAAGTTTTAAAATCATTGTTAAAATGTGAAAAATTCTAAAGTTTACTAAATGTTAAGGTTTAGTAAAGATTCTTAGTTGTAAATAAAACTCATGAAATAGAATTTATTATATTTTTATTCAACAGGTGTTCATCGTACGATAATAAAAAGATTTAAATTGGCAAAATAAAATTTTATTAAACTAAACCTTCTAACATTGTTTTAAAGCTAGAAAAAACTTTCGCTCAAAGCTATAAAAGCTAACGAACCGCAAATGTTTTATCTATATAAACAAAAAAAAAATTGAAATTTATTTTAATGACACTAATATTATGTGAAACTTTAAACAGAATGGTTAAATTTTGTACATTAAATGTTAAAGTCGTTGTCATTATTTTTTTTATCTTGTCATTTAAAGTTTTCGGTTAATTTCTAATAGTAACTGATAACTATTTATGATTAAAGTGCAATATGAAAAAAAAAATAATTACAATTATTTAAAAAACTTTATTTAATATACTTAGGATGCCAAAAAAATGATTGATTGTATTAGTTATGCAAACTTAAAAGATATAACAATACAACTTTTAACGTAAAAAAAATCTCTCTAAACTCATTTTTTTGAAATAACTCAAAGTGATTAATAATTTATACAGATTCTTATTATGTAAGAAAAAAGAATTTCGATAGTCAAATTATTGTCAAATTATATTTATTAATCAAAAATATTTCTGTTTAAAACTATGGCAACGTGAAAAATTTTTATCAAAAATGTTATGAATGTTATGTTTTAAAAAGCACATGTAACACTGTAGAACAACTAGTTTAGGTAGACACCTATAAACAAAGATAAAAAAAAGTTGTAAACAAAAAAAATTTTAGGAAAAAAGTAAAAAGTTTCACAAACGATAGGTTCAATAAAACTGTTAATACTATTCTGATATAAACTAAAATTGTTGAAGTCTTTGTGCTTAAGGTAAAAAAATGATTGAAAACGATCTGTTAATCGTTTTAATGAAATAAGTTGTGATTTTAAAAGGTTTATTTAAAGCCTAAAATAAACAAAAATAACTATTTAAAATGAATGTTTTTTAACTTTAATAATTTGTTAAAGAAGTATACTCAACTTCAAAGAAATATTTTTTATATTAACATATTGTTTGACGCAAAAAAAAATATCCAATAATAACCTTATCTTAAACATAAAGTTTAAATGCTGAAGTTATAAAATAAAACAATTATTATATAAAATGATTTAAAAACTTAAATACGTTAATAAAAGTTATAAGTTAAATTTAAAACAGGGTAAACTAAACCTGTAATTTCACAGTTTTTTACCTTAAGTTTAAGATTTGAAGAATCACGAAGAAAATTATCACAGGGCGAATAAAACTTTTGCTCAAAATTTTCCCAATTTTACTTTCTATATTTTTTCAAAAAAAAAAAATTATGAATATATAATATTTGTGAGCTATCTATAAAAAACTTTCAAATACAGTTATTTATAATAAAGTATTTAGTCGTTTTTGTTAATTTTGTAGAAAATAATATCGTTTATAAAGTATGTTTTGTTGTTTTAAAATAAAAAAAAATTCATAGAAGTTTATATTGTTTTGATTTTTTGATATTTTTACTATAAGGTTTTTAAGATCAATTATAGTTTTATTTATTTTTATCTTAAATTTAGCAATATAATTAAAAAAAAATCTTAAACATATTTTTCCAATAATAAGAATTTAAGCAAATAGAAATAGATTATTAGAACACTGTAACGAAATCGTTTTTAAAAACATTTTATTAAAAAAATTTAAAATATTAATGACTGAGACAAACTGTTTATAAAAGAATCGAACAGAAATGTTTGAACAACAAAATTGAACAACATATACTAATTTAATTAATCTCATGTAGGCTATAGTAATTATCGATATGTTTCTAAATAACTTTTTAGTCATAGAACATAAAAGTTTAAGTTTTTTGTGTGCTCAATATTAAAGCTTGTAAGTATATATTTTTTAATTCTTTATAAAACACACAATAGCTTGTTGTTGAAGTGTGTAAAAATAAACTGAAATTTATTAATTAACTGAAACTCTCCTTGCTTTAACAACTTATGCTTTTTTTAAGTCAGTTCTCATGGCAACAATTACTATTTTCGAAAAACATTCTATTTAAATTTTTTATCTAAAATATTTATTCAAATCCCTTTACTTTTATTACTAGAATTATTGTTGTATAAAAAGTAATGTTAAAAAATATGCAAGCAATATTACATTTGTGAATGTTTTATTACTTTTGTTTCTTAAATAGTTTAGTTTTAAAGGTTTTTTATTATAATAAGTAATTATCTAAGGAGATTTACTGTATTTTAAATTTATATAGTTTAGAATTTTAGTTTGTAGCTGCATAAAAAACTATAACCTAAAAAACTTAAAACTAGCTGTCTTTTTGTATAAAATAATGTTAAAATATAAAGTATAACTGTTATGTGTAACTTTCATCTGTAAATATTATTGTTTTTTGTTTAAATTTGTAAACTATTGAAGCTTTGATTTTTTTTTGTTATATTAGTTATATTCATTGCATCTTAAATTTATTCAATGAAAATTTAAAAGAAGTTTTTAAGCTCATAATTTTTTTAATATTATTTAAACTTGTTATAGATTTACTAACAAAGTGTTTATACTTTGATTTTTCGAAAAAAAAAAGTGACAATCAAACATATACTATTCAATGTTCATTATATTTAAATTTGAGCTTTATATAACTTTTTTAATTTGAACTTTTAATTGTCTGAAATATGTTCTGAAATAGACATTTTTACAAAAAAAACTAATAAGGTATTTAAGTTTTATCATATAAAAGGAAGTAAAAACTATGTAGTTAGGGTGTCAAGGCCTAGTTTACATGGACATTATTCAATAAAAAAGTTAATGATACAGTTTAAAAACCGTTTTTTTTACAATTGTTCGTTAACGTTTTTTACCGACATATTTTGATAAATTAATACATCAAAGTTAGTGCTGAAAAGCAGATTAAAAATCAATAAAAAGCTTAAACTGGATTACTAATTATTTTTTGAGATAAATAGCTTTTTTTTTTGAGTAAAGTTAGTTATTTATATTTTCCATAAACTTGTTTTAATTAGATATTCTTAGATATATTACAATATCAAAAGTTGCTTTGCTAAAGTAAAGCTTGAAAATGTTTAATCGAAAAAGAACAAATATTACTAATTTATGAACTTTCGTAATGCTTCTTATTTATTAACAAAGAGAGGTTTTAGAATATAACTTGTAAAATATATTATTTACTCTTAATTATATTAATCAATTAGTTAGTATTATTAGTAAACACAAGATTAAAATTTAACATTTACGTAGTTACTAGTATATTCGCCTCTTTTTTATTTTACTTTTATAAACTTAACAAAGAACTATATATTTCATGTCATTAAAAACTATGAAAAAGCTTAATAATCATCACCAAAAGATAAAAAAACAATAAGTCTAAATGAAAAACGTTCTACTGCATTTTTGCATGCAAAGTGTTGTTTTTGATGGCTCATTAACTTTTATTGCATGTTATAAGTTTACTGTTTAAAATGCTTTAGTATGGTATCTTTCAACTACTTAACTTAAACTAAATTTTGTTATAGTGTTCTTAATTCTTTTAAATAGCTAACTACCTATTTAAGACTTTTCAACGTTATCTAAATTAACAAACTGTCTAGAAAATGAGATATTTTACTAACAAAAAGTTTTATTTTATACTAATACTAACAGAACTATTGAGATTTATCTCACTAAACAACAAAAATATCATTAAACCTTAGATAATAATTCTAAAGACCTTTGAACCACGAAAAAATAGTGTAGATAATACAATAGGTTTTCCTTATAAAAATAACCTAAGAATACTTTTAAAGCACTAATTTTATTAACCTACTTTTCAAATCATTATGAAAACTTATTTCAATGTTAAACAGTTCATTAAACAACATTATTTGAATATATCATTTTATAGAAAAGATTTGTTTAAAATATACTAATTTTTAAATACTTTTGAAAATAATATTGGAAATATAAAGTTTTTAATTTTATTATAAAGCTTTGATATTACGTTATAAAAACAATAATTTCTATTTTAATGCGAACTTATCTATGCTTTAAAAGAAATTAAGATATAAAAGTAGATTTTGTACAATAGAACTTAAGTCTTTATCCAAAATTTAGATCTAGAGCTAACTTTTTAAAATTATTTAAAAAAATAATTAAAATGATCTTATTATATAATTGTTTTGCACTAAAAATTCTTGATTTAGGTTATTTATCGGATCTAAACAATTTTGTTTAGTATGCAATATTTTTTTTATATTTTTTAAATTTTATTAGTTTTAAGACAACCTTATACTAAATATAAAATAACTTTAAACGATTTTTGATTTTAATAATGTTTGCATAACTAAATTTTTAATAATATATTTTGTAATGTCTTTTCATAGTTTATTTCTTATTAAAATTTAAAAACACTAAACAACTTTATTCATACGCAATAATGAAGATTGTTGTGCAAAAATGTCTATTAAGTATTTAAAACTTTTTATAAATATGATGTTTAAATAAAAAGAGACTGCAAACTTTTTGGTTTGTTTTACAAAAAAGAACAAAATTTTAATTCTGTGTGTATTTAAACTTTGTGCATATGTTTGTAGCATCTAGTTTTTGAACGATACATTTATCGTTTAACGAATATTTACGTTTAATACAAACTTTAGATAAACATTTACATTTACAACTTTTATCCGATATTAAAATTATCCAAAAATAATTAGTTATACTTGACTTTAAATAAAATACATAAGTTACCTTAAACAATTTATAGTTTTTGAAGAAAACTTTAATCAACGTATGTTTTATAACATATTTGTCTTTACAAATAAAGCGAGTTAAAAAAAAATTAAAGATAATGACTTATTATTTATCGTAAATAATTTTCTATTTATAAAGTTATCACAATTTTAAAGTTTCAACCACTTTATTTATGATATAACTTATTTATACTTTGAAGTTCTTATAAATTTTTTCACAATACTTGAAAGTAAAAATAAAAATTTGTAAATAGTTTAAAGTCTAAAGAGTAAAATATTACTGTATGTTTTAAAATATCGTATTT
>NW_028139977.1:0-38317 GCF_965202585.1 Thalia democratica | reverse complement strand
TATATTCATAAAACAAAAAAAGATCATGTTCTTCTTATCTTCTAACATCATGTTAGTACAGATTTCCCAAAAGTAGTACAATATCCAATTTTTTTAGGCCGTTTCAGTAAGCAGGGGACAAAAGATGGGGGGATAAATTTGAAACTTTAGGCGACAAAACATGTTAGCAAAACTAAGTTTCACCACATGTTCTGTGGTTAATAAGAAAAAGAAAAGAAATATCTTAGAGATACTTAACGAGAGATTTAAAACTTATACTATATTTCCTGAAAAGGGAAGTAATTTTTAAAGTTTTTGTAGAGAGGAGAATAACAAACTGAGTTTAAATAACAATGGTTTGAAAATACTTTTATACAATACCCTGGTAGTGATTAAGTAAATGAAATTTGAATTTTAACATTAAAACAAATGGAAACATTAAGGTATTGATTTTTTAATTTTTTTGATAAGTAAAGTTAATAGAACAAACCTTATACAAAACAAAACTAAAATAATATTTAAAACAGCACATTATAAAGCTAAAGAAAAGTTAATTAAAACGTCTATAAATTATAAATAAATTTTTATTATAACTGTTAAAATTTCATGTCTCGGAGAAGAAAGTTTGATTACTTTAAAATTAAAAATTACTATCAAATCAGTGATAGACATTGTTAAAAAGGGAGAAAATTTAAAAACAATTGTGTACTAAAATTTAAGCAAAAATTTATTTAGATTATTAAAAAAATGTTTTATCACAACTAAACCAAGATAAAATACTTAAACAACTAATTTATAAAGACCTATTTTAAAAAGAATATAGTATAGCATTAAATATTCTTTTTAATCAGTTTTTAGCCCCAGCGACAATCCTAATTAAGAGGATTCTTGTAATCAAGAGTGTCATATTTCGGTGGTGCTCTAAACGTCGGTGCATTCTTGTTGTCGTTTTGTCGTTAAGGAAATGCCGGTTGTTGGCTACAAGTAGGTTGCTGCTGACTATAGCCGGGTTTTAGACTTAATGTAGGTACTGTAAAATCATTTTTTTACTTTGATAAGAGTCTATGTTAAACTTAATCATTTGTGTAACATACATACATATTTTAAAGTTCTTATTAAACAGTAAATTTTTACTTTAAATAGTACTATTTTTATTGTATAAATCAGTTAGTGATTCGTTTGTTAGTAAGTCCTTGATTTTAAATAAAATAACATTATACTACTTTTCAAACTTATTATATATAAACTATATCAAACAAATATATTTCAAAACTGTAACAATGAATAATCAATAGTAGTTGTTGGCTGACTTGGATAATATACATAAACAATTTGTGGAACTGCAGTTGACTTGAAAAAGTAATTTATATTATTTTAAAGTAATTCAGCTATTAAGAAAACAATATCTCTAAAGCTTAAATAGAAACAGATTTTAATCATAGCAAAAATCTCGCAAATACCATAATAAGACCTACAATAATGTTAACAAAAACGAAATAAAACAATGTTCCATTTTAGCTTTAAATGTGTTAAGCAGCATGAAGCCTGAAAAGTATTGCTTCTAAGTTTCAAGTTTAACTTACAAAAACAAAATAATTTCTAAATTTTTAAAATATAAACTTGTGTCAGAATAAGTTTTGTTAAAACAAAGTACTTCTGTTTTCTAATTTCAAGCGTTTTTATGTAAACAAAGCTTGTCATAACTTTAAACATACGACATATATATGTACAAACTAACAATATTTACACAACAGCTGTTGCTAAGACAACAGCTGAAACTTGCAGTGACTATCAACAAGACGAAGTTGACGAATGCTACAACTGTTATCACTATTTGTAGTGCAAGTATGGCGGGAATTCCAACATACTATAAGAAATAGTATATTATAATAGTATCACTTATTTAAATAATTTTTTACTTAAGTTAGAATTAAAAAGAATTAACTTCATTTTTTAGTTCTATTCTTGTACAGAAATCTAAGACAAAATTCATTCAAAAACATCTTTATTAAAGCAACAAACAAGTAAAATCGATTTCGGCTAACGCTTTTCAATTACTTTAGTTAGCAACTAATTTTAAGATTAAATTTTGAGTATATAAATAGTTAGAGGTTACATCAGAAAAATCAGAAAAATAAATTAACACTAATTAGCATAATTGAGCAAAATTAATTAGACATTCACAATTCAAAAATGCATATATAAAACAGTTTATCAGTAATTTAACTAAGATAAGCAACATAAAAATAAAATAAAAATAAGCGACAAAATTCTAATAAAATCTATAACAACTTATAAAGATTAGATTTATAAACGTATTGTTGCTTACACAATTTAGGTTTACATGTTTTTATAAATAGAGATTCTAAAACACTAAGGTGATAATCGTTACGAGCTTTACTTAAAATTGAAAAGTTACTATCACTATAATTCTTTGCGCAATCTGAATTGTTTAATAAGTGTTCAGCTATCGCTGATGATCTATTAGATGGTTTTTTTATACCAGTGTCCATCCATCTTCTGAGGGAATTAAAAACGTGTTGGTCCCTTCTAATATGGAATCTTTGAGACGTTCTGCCAATGTACTCACTGTCACAGTGGCACTTGTACATATAAATAATTTTGCTTTTTTCCTGATCGGCAGTACGGTCTTTACAAATTCCATTTAAGGGCTTTCTTGTAGCATGACTGATTCTTAGTTGTACAGAGTTAAAAGTGGAGTTTACAGTGTATTTTACAGTCTTTTCTAGAGCAGTTGCTACTTTACCGAGATATGGCAATCTCAAATATACAGGGCATTTTCTAGGACCAAATTTAACCGGTTTTTCAAATTTTGAAATTGTCTTGTTAATCGGTTATCCATCGCATATAGTCAGAAAGACAATTAACAATACAATTTCAAAATTTGAAAAACCGGTTAAATTTGGTCCTAGAAAATGCCCTGTATATTTGAGATTGCCATATCTCGGTAAAGTAGCAACTGCTCTAGAAAAGACTGTAAAATACACTGTAAACTCCACTTTTAACTCTGTACAACTAAGAATCAGTCATGCTACAAGAAAGCCCTTAAATGGAATTTGTAAAGACCGTACTGCCGATCAGGAAAAAAGCAAAATTATTTATATGTACAAGTGCCACTGTGACAGTGAGTACATTGGCAGAACGTCTCAAAGATTCCATATTAGAAGGGACCAACACGTTTTTAATTCCCTCAGAAGATGGATGGACACTGGTATAAAAAAACCATCTAATAGATCATCAGCGATAGCTGAACACTTATTAAACAATTCAGATTGCGCAAAGAATTATAGTGATAGTAACTTTTCAATTTTAAGTAAAGCTCGTAACGATTATCACCTTAGTGTTTTAGAATCTCTATTTATAAAAACATGTAAACCTAAATTGTGTAAGCAACAATACGTTTATAAATCTAATCTTTATAAGTTGTTATAGATTTTATTAGAATTTTGTCGCTTATTTTTATTTTATTTTTATGTTGCTTATCTTAGTTAAATTACTGATAAACTGTTTTATATATGCATTTTTGAATTGTGAATGTCTAATTAATTTTGCTCAATTATGCTAATTAGTGTTAATTGATTTTTCTGATTTTTCTGATGTAACCTCTAACTATTTATATACTCAAAATTTAATCTTAAAATTAGTTGCTAACTAAAGTAATTGAAAAGCGTTAGCCGAAATCGATTTTACTTGTTTGTTGCTTTAATAAAGATGTTTTTGAATGAATTTTGTCTTAGATTTCTGTACAAGATATGTAGTACTAAAAAGTTATATACTAAGTTCTATTCTAATATCAAGTCATTAAAGAAAATTAAATGTTGTAAAAAATAATCTGTAGAACTGTGTAAATCTTTTGATAGACGTATAAAATTTTCCAAAACATGTGTAAATAACAACTGTATAGAATTTATTGAATTAAGAAAATGACTTTAAGTTTTTAGTTTCTTAAATTAATATAATATACTTTATATAAAATAAACTAGTTACTTTATTTAGTGTAAAATTTGTCAATTTAAAAACTTCTTAGTAGTTTAAAGTAAACTTATCTGTATATACGTAATTTTTATACTTTCTGTTTTTTCTATGTTTAAAGTTATAATTTAAAAATAAGGTATTATAATAACGTGCTATTTAAAAGAATGAGTTAAAAAGCATCTAAGTATCGGTAAGTAAATTAAAAATTATATTTGTTTTAAAAGTTTGCATACAAGTTTACTGTTAAGAAAAATCCATGCAATATTATTAGCAGACTTGAGAATATTGCTACAACTAAAACCAATCAATAAACTTATCGTTAAGGATAAATAAAATAATTTATTATCTCTGTATAGGTTAGAATAATTATATGTGATTGACAGACCTCGCTAATATTTTTTATTATGTGTGTATAAAAAACTAGAATAATATTTTGAACATAAAAAAGTTGTTTTGATATAAATCTTAACGTAGTAAAAATAAACTGCTAACGTTAAAATTTTTTTTTTGAAAAAAAAAACTTTATAAACCTAATGTTCTTTCAAATTAAATCTAACGTTCTATATACTTTTTGTGTGAACAGGATGTAATTTAAGAAAACTTTTAAGTTTTAAACCTAAATTTTAAGTATTGATTCACGTTATGAAATGAATAAAAATAATTTTTATTTAAGTTGCTAAATCTTTTAAAATATAATTTAATAAAGTTCTTACTTTTGCTTGACTCTTTGCAATTTTACCAGCAACAACTCCGAATATTCCATCAGTTAGGGACTTAAAATAGTATAAAGAACTGCTTATAATCTACCTTATTAGATTTTATTTACAGTAGGTAATTTTTGTATGTAAAGTATTCATAGTGTTGTTTTGACAAATTATACGTATAGTAACTGTTTAAGTTAATAACGTTTTATTGTTACCATGACTTTAGGTTTATGCATTAAAAGATTTAATCAAAGCTAAAAACCAAACATAAACTTTGTTTTTACTTCTACATAATGTCAATCAAAATTGTTTAATAATAATTATTTACTAAAATATTTAAATGAATAAAACTTAATTAAAATAAACCTTTGCAAACAATATATTTATAAAACTCACAAATACAGAACACCATATTCCTTGTCCGATGCTGACTGAATTGAAGCATCTCAGTTCGGGATATTCTCCAAAACTGTAATAACGAGTTATGCAACTTCTTTTGGAAACTTCTGCTATGCCCCCAATGAGAGTTATCAGTGACAAGACACGCTTGCTATCTATTTTAAATAATCAGAGTTTGGCTTAATAAGAATAAAGTTTAAATTAAAACATGTTTGCTTAATAATCACATGCTTTTAGAAAAAAAAAAATAGTTAAAGAAAAACATCGACATATAGTTGTCTTTTTTCTAAAACGTAGTTTATTATGTACCTTTAGATGTTAAAGTTTTACATATTTAAACGATTAAGACGCGAAAACTTTATAAGTATTAAAAAAAGTAGACAGTTTTGCTCAAGTTCATAACACTAAAAAGTGAGAATTATACTATTAGTTTTTGAAAGAAACCTTTTAAAAACTAAAAAAGTGAGATTTATTTTTTTTATAAACAAATTCCAAGTACTTTGATGACACCCTCTTACTTTTTGATCAATAATTTTTGATTTCGTTTGAAGTATTATTCTGATTAGGTATTGAAACTTGTAATTTTGGCTCCATACGACCCTTACTCTGTTGTGGCTTATACGCAAAAACTGGTTAACATTTAACAAGTGTTTAATAAGTATTCTTAATATATAAACATTTGTAAAATTATTTATATATGTAAGATTTATTTTTAAAAAGTTTTTCAACCTATAACAAATTACAAAAATCATACTTTAACCTAAAAGGTTCTAAGCATTTAAAAACTTAAGTCAAAAGTTTTATTTAGTTTACTTTACTTAAAATGTTTAAGGATATTTTATGAAGGCTATAAAATTTATTTTTAAAATAAGATATGCTGTTATAGGATTACATAAACAAAATAATTTAATTTCTTAAGTAATATTAAATATTGCTTTGTTTTAACTTCAATCGTCAAGCAAGGCGTAATTTTAAACCGTAAAGTTTTGAAATAAAAGAATAAATAATCTATAAACAGCAGTTAATAGAAGACTACTGCAATTCTTGTAAATCAGTTTGTTTTAATACTAACTGATTTTTATTCACATTTTAAACTTTTTAGAAGGGTTTAATTTCAGATATTATAAGCTTAGACTTTACTACGGTTTTTTACGCAAACTTGTTACAAAATTTCAGTATATAGTACAAGATTTAGACATTGTAAATAAGAGCCTTGAAAATTAAAATCGGTTAGCTGAGATAGTAATTAAAATTTAGTTTTAAAAGATTTGGATAAAAGCTTTAGTTGTGAAAACTTACGTTAACAACTTCTTAGCCATAACATTCAAAGCTTTTGTCTATGTGCTCAAGGTCTAAATTAAGAGTTTTTGAAAAACGTTACACGTTTTACATTTATTGATTAAATGTAGGAAATATTGATAACTAAATGCTAGGTTTTCAATAAAAAATAATCACCATTCCAGAGTAAAATTTTTAAACTAAGTATACTTTTTCTTTTAAAGAACATGAAATATGCTAAAGTGACACCGTATGTAGTTATTAGAAGCTTTGTACCAACTTTACATCGACAGTTTTGTCAGTAGTTTGCATTAAAAAATATTACTTGTACTAAATAAGGTTAAAAAAACTGCCCTTGTCAACACATATTAGCATTTAGGTTTCGTGCTATTTGATGATTTTTATAATATTTAGTATATATTAACGCTGTAGAAATGTGAAATTAATTGTTATTAATATGCTGTTTCAAAACAATTTCAGTGTACTCAATAACTAGAGCAAAGAAATAAATGACTATCAATATTTATTCCTGTATTTAAGAAAATTACTTAAACTTTAAGTTTTTAGTACTAATTATAAAAACAAAAGTGGTTTTTGTTAGTATATATTAATCTTTACTTTTAATAGTTTAAATTTTTTGGTCTAGATCAGGGTTTCCCAAAGTTGGCCAAGTGGCCCCTCGGGGGCCATGACAGATACTCTGGGGGCCACGAGCAGCAAAGGGGTAAGAGGGGGGCACGAGGTGTAAAGAAGTTCCAGAAAGCCATGAGATCATAATTTGTGAAACTTACAGTTGAACTTAAGTTGAAGATAAGTAAAAAAACAAGGTCTTAGCTAATTTTAATGGTAGTTTAGAAAATTACATTAGATATTCACGAGTTGCAGATGAAGAGTAAAAAAAAAGGTCTTAGGTGTTTTTGAGTAATCTTGTTGAAGAAGCAATGGCTTTTTTAATTCATTTAAAGGGAGCCATTTGCAAAAAAGTTTGGGATACCCTGGTCTAAATTAACTTTATAACGCTTTGTGTAGGAAACTGATAAATACTTATAAGTGTTTTAACTCTTACGTATTAACTACAAAGATTTCTAAGGTAAATTTTATTAATTTTTAAAACTCAATTTATTTACAAAACATATTGTTTTGAACAAATAATAGCGTTACGGTTCATAAATAAAAGTCATTTTTAATTTTTACTTTAACTTTATAAACTGTTAATTTGTTGAGATTTAGTTTACTATAAAAAAGATAAACTAAATATTTTATAACTTGTTAAAAAACTTTAGTAGCTATAGTTTTCATAATTTGCTCGAAATAGTATTTTATTTAAAAAAGCTTAGTTTTTAGTCAAACAACGTTTATTTATTTTTTAGCTTCAATATTTAAAACCAGCTAAAAAAATTTAAATAACTTAAAACATTAACGAAAAAACAAATTGAGACGAAAATAAAAAGATTTTGTCAAAACTTTTGTTATACCTCGAAAACTATATACATTAAATATTAGAGCAAAAAAAACAATGTTAATGCTGTTATAAAATATGCATGTGTATTATTATAAAAAAAAACTTTCCGCAACTAAAATTTATACGAGTATGTGTTAAAATTTGAGAAAAATAGGAGTAGTACGGAGTGTTTTTATTTTTTTCATTGTTTAAGTGTTTAGAAAATATTTTTTTTAGAAAAACTTTGTTCTTAAGTTAAATTATGTTTTCTGTATTATATTTCAAACTAACTTAAAGGTTAAAGTTAAATAAATTTACAGTAGTTTGATAAATAAAAAGTTTTTATTAATGCTAAGTTTTTTATAACAATTAAAAATTTAGATAAAAAGAGGTGTTTTTAAAATTAATGGTAACACGGTTAAACTTAACATGCAACTTTTCAGTTAACAATCTTGCAAAATACCAAATTAAAAGTAAAAGGTTTTTAATAAGTTCAACACAATTTTTTTCTTTTACCGGCATTTCTAACAAAACACCGCACTGAAAAATTGACGATTATTTTAAATAAATAATTGAGAAGAGTTTTGTAGTCAGGGTTGTCATATTTTGGCGGTGAGCTTAAAGTTGACACTTTTTCGCTGTAGTTTAATTTTTGGAAAAAAAAACCGTTTTTTGGCTTTAAGCTGGTTGTTAATTGACAGTTGGTACTGCATAAAATTGTAAACATACAAAAATATGATTTTTTAACATTTCCATTATATAAAGACTTTCCGTTTGTATACAAATGTTTTTCATACAGCAACAAATGACTAACCAATATTAGCTGTTGGCTGATTTGAATAGGGAACATAAACTATTTGTGAAGCCGTGGTTGGCTGTACAAGAAAGATATTTTTTTAACTTAGTTAGATGCAGTAATGTTACTTGAAATTTCTTAATTTAGCGACATATGGTAAATTATCAAAACTACTGATTTTACAAATTAGTAACTATGATTAGAATTTGTATTAGCGAACAACAAGCATAGTTTTATTTATAAATTATCAAAACAACAACCATCTTTTCCACAACAAGAGTGCTGAGGCAACAGCTGTATCATGATAATCAGTAAGACAAAATTCACAAAAGCAAAAAGCGTTATCACTGTTTGCAATGGAAAAAAAAACCGGAATTCCAAAGAACTGGTGAAAAGTTAAGTTTAGGTTTAAATGAAATTTTAATCTCATTTTTGTTGTTTATAAGTTATTATCTCAGACATTGGTTTATTTTGGTATGCCGTTCAGTATTGATAAATATTACAAAGTTCACTAAGTTCAAACTACATTTAAAAAAATCATAGACTTGTTTAAAAAAATATATACTATCAAAATTTATTGAATACTTTTATCATTGTGTTTAAACCTTTACAAATATACTTGATCAAGTAAACAAGCTTTTAACATATTTTTTTTTATTAAATTTCAAATAAGTTCCTACTATAAGCATAGAAAAATAAATGTAGAAGAATAGGTTGCATTATTACTAATAAACACGAGGATATTGCTCCAACGATGCTAAATCCCATTAATAAACTTATCTGTAAAACTAAAATGTTAATTGATTTTACAAAACTAGTGTGCTTAGTTATCTTTCATTGTTCTAATTTGATAGAAACAGAATTAATTATTAAGTTTGCTTTAATAAATTGATAGATGCAATTGATAGAAATTTCTAAGCTAAAAAGTTTATACAAATGAAAAAAGGACAAAATTATATATTTTATAAATAAAATTAACTATAATTCTCACTTTTCGTTGGTTCTTAGCACTTTTACCGGCAGTAACTCCTAAAATTCCTTTAATTAGAGGCTATAAACAGAAACATAAAAAAAATAGTTTAGGCTTTATTCTATGGCGTCGGCTGTAGTTGTAAGTTTTTTGAAATAATTTTATCCATTATATTATAAAGATTAGGTAAAGTAAATTTACTAAGTATATTAAGAACATCTATTCCCTTATCCTTAACAAATATTATCCAAAATTTAAAATCTATTACTTACCCATAAACCATTTTAGCAAGATAAAAAAAATATACAACAATTGTTTTGTTGTTTAAAACAACAAATAAAAAAAAAGTAAAATATTAGCTAATTAGAAGCACCTTAGATTTGCAGCCGACGCCATTCTCTGGAAATCATTTCAAAAATAAAAGTTTTTAATAATAATAATAAATAATAAGAAAAAAAGAGGCTTTTAAGTTACTAATCATTTTAAACTGTTAATTGAATTTGCTAGTATATAACGATGGAAATGTAACATAATTTTATCCTAATTTTCCGTTAAACTAACTTATTTGCTTAAGTTATGTATAATCGTAATTTTTTTTAGTTTTTAAATCTTTACAATTAGCCTTTGCTAAAATTTGAGTTTGACTTAGTATTTGAAATAGAACCTTGAGCTTGCTAGAGATATATAAATTTCCTTTAAAAAATAACAAATGAACTCATAAACACTGAACACCACAATGACTGGCCAATAGTAATCGCACTCATACAACGTATTTCAGGAAATGTACCGTTGTTGTAATATTGCGTTACGCAGGGACTTATTGACAATTCAACTATTCCGGCAATAAAATTAATTAGTGACATAACTACACGTAATCTGTATTAAAATAACATTATGATATGTTTTAGAAGTTTAGTCATGCATGTAAATGAGTTAGTAAGTCAAAGTTTGAACTAAAAGTAAAAGTTTAAAATTTTAACAAGTAGTTCTAAATGAAAAATAAAAATTAAGGTACTTAGTTCAATTTTAAATAAAAAGAACAAAAAATCTTTACAAAAAAAGATACTATGATTATGAATATTTCAATAACTAGTTAGTTATTTTACTTAAGGTATTAAACATACCCCTATTCCTTTGATGACGGCTCCTAACTTTATTATTTTAATTTAAGCGGTGTTCTGATCGGATATTGAAAAGTTTACTTTTAGCTGCAGAGAGACATTACTCACTGCTGGTACTCAGTTGTAGTCATTTTAAGTAAGATAGTTAAAAGTATCTGTAGTAATCAAACATCAAAACACAGTATCTGTAATAAATTGAATTCATTGTGAGTTAGTTTTACTTATGTGTTTTTTTTTACTTTTAAAAAAAAATATCTATTAGATACGCAATTAAAAAAAAGTGTTGTTATTAGTTTTAAAAAGTTTTAAAAACTTTGATATGTGAAATTAGTTATGCTTTAGATTTATTTCTGAAGCAAACTAACATGACTCATTACCAAAATAATGTTAATTTCAAATAATTAAGTCATTTTAACTTGAATGGTTAAAAAATATTTGAATTAATAAACTACTTTTTGAAATATTTATGTTATGCAACAAAAAAATTAAAGTTTATTGTAGTTCTATTTTGAATGTTTGGAAACACTTTGATGCGTAAAAATACAAACATTTTAGATTTAATTATATACAAAAAATTCTCTCTAACACACAATAAAAGTTTTTCTACTTTATTTTGCGCGTAGTTCCTTTAAATTGTAAATTTGTTAACATAAAAAAATCTGTTAAACTTCTCCTTAAGCTTAAAAAGCTTAAAAGCTTTCTTAAACATTGTCGAATTACAAACTAAAGTTTTGTGCAACTTTTACATGCTTGCTTACTAATGTTTGACAGCTAACTTATCAACTGATTTTGTTTAATCTTTAAAATTTTTAATTAATTAAACTTCTATGTTGAAAAATATATCGTGATAACTTTTGCTTTATATCATAAGCTAGTTTTTCGACGACAAAATAAAATAATTTAAAAGATTTATTACTACCGAAACAATAGTTTAGTGCTCAACGAAAAAGCCGATACTGTGCTTCGAAGTAGAAAGCTTTTTAATTTCAAATAATAATATTTTTACGACTTTAGTTTACAGTTTTTTGTTTTAAGTGATATTTTTTTTAAGCTTAACACTGTTTCTAAAGGCTTATTTTGATAACTTTAGTAATATGTAATAATTTTAAAAATAATCTATATTACTAAATTCAAAAGTATGTTCCACTTAATTTTACATAATTTTACCAAGTATAACAAAATATATATTATGTCTTTATATTCAAATAATTATATCAATAAAACTTGAAAACTAAACCGAAAGAAAATGCTTAGAAAACAACACTAAAAGGAATAACGCCTAATTAACGATATAATTACTGAAATAAATTACAACTCTTTAAGATCTTATCGTATTAACACTTGAACAACAAAAATGTCGGATAAATAGGACGTTAGTTATGTGTAGTTGCTAAATTTGACTGTGAAATTACATTGACTTTAAATTTATTAATATTTTATTAAGTTTTGACTATACTTAATATTTTTAAAATTTTTCGTATGGTTTCAATAACAGGAAGATTATAATAATTAAATATATAAAAAATCCATTTACAAATAAAAACAACTGTAATTTTTACACATTTAAGTCATTTAAAGGATATTAATGCAAAAACAAAACTGCAATTGGTATTTCTTTGAGATTTTGTTTAGATAGTTAATTAAGTTACAAAGTTTAAAAAAAAGGTACTTTAAATTAATATAGATATTACTGAACGAAAACTAATAGAAACATTTAACTCAAAACTGATTTATTATCACGTGATAAAATTACAAAATTATTAACACATTTTTTAATTGCATTTATTTCCTTAACCGCATTGAAAAAACTGAATCAGAAATCTACTAAAATTCAAATTATATTTAATGCCGAAATTAAAGGTTCTTAATTGACTCTAAAAACTTAATTATTTAAATCAACAATATAAACTATTTTTGAATTACAACCATATATCTAATTTTGAACGAAAATAACTAGTTTAAATTATAAAAACAAACAGTTTATAAAAGTCTTTATTTTATAAAAGTGTAATCAAACCGGTTATTAATCAGTAACTAGAACGAATATTGACTACAATAAAGGCAAATAATCAAAAAACTAATAAAATAAAACTTTAAAAAAAAGTAAAATGTTATAAAAAACTAAGTTAAATATATTAAAACAATGTAGCACAAAAAGTATAAAAAACAATTTAAAATTAAAACCTGAGTTAAAAAACAGGAAAAGCTTAAAAAGGCGTAAAGTTAACAAAATAAACATCTAAATAATTTCACTTCGACATAAAAATCAACAACACGATAAAAACTATAAAAATTTCAATATTTAATTAGTCAACATTATCACTACTCCTTTGTTTAGACTTGTTTTGAGTTAATAAATACTGAATATAAAACTACTTTCTAGATTCAAGTAGTTTTTGTAAAGTCGTAGTCCATTTAATATTCTTTAACATTTATTTACTACTTTCGTTCTTCTGTAATATTATACTATCAATTTCTTTTTATTTAAGTCAGTTACACATTTTAAGATTTAAAAACAATTTTATTTTCTAATTCAACCTTTTCAATTATTCTATAAAAGTTATTTTTATCTTTATAAAGAGCAAACTAACAAAACTATAATAATGATAAACGCTTCGTTGTTTAATTTTAACTAAATTTAGTTTAGTGAAACACTAACTTCACTATAACAAAAAAAAATAACAGTAATAATGGTGACAACACAAACGTTTTTAATGTCATAAAAAAAGGCTGCTATATTAAGTTTACACTATTTTTAGCACTGTAGTAGACGATTGCAATTTAAAATTATTTTTTTTTTTTAAGATTCTAGACTTACATAGTTTTCTTGGGTGGAATAGTTTTGAGATGTTTTGTGCTTAAAAGTGTTCATGATAGTTGTTAAGTAAAACTTATTAGATACAAGGCAAACAGAACATAGTAAATCCTTATTGAATAACTAAAAGTACTGGTACAATTATCCTGTACTTAATAAAAGAAATCTGGTAATTTATAACGATTTAAAAATTTTAGAAACTTATATTTAAAGTTTTATTTGCTTTATTAAATTGTTAATAAATAATGAAATTCACACGACCAACATCAACAGAATCCGAGAAAATCTACGACCAGTTTCGCCCTAATTAGGACTCATCAGGCAGACATATTGCAAGAAACCGCTGTTCTGATCTTACTGAGCGGGCATAAGTACAAAGCACTGAAGCCACCGTTTGTGATTAAAATTGCTAAAAAGTATTAACTTAAAATTGATAAAGAGTATTTATACGAAAAAAAATTTTTTTTTTGAAATAAAACATGGTGTTATAGAGTTATATAAACAAAACAATTTTATTTCTTAAAAAAATAAGTTTTGCTATGTCAATACTTTATTTGTCTAGCCCGTAACGTAAGCTTAAAATATAAAATTTTTAATAAAAGAATAACTACTTCAAAAACAGCAGTTGACTACTGTTATTCTTGTAAATGTTTTTTTTTAATCCTAATTACTCTTTTATTTCCACTCGAAATTTTTCAATTTATCTTGTAGAGTATCATGTCAGATATCTTAAACACATTTTGTACAACGTATACTTAGATAAATTTGATATAAAGTTTCACGATTTAGTTCAAAAAGCAGAGGCTATAGATAACCGCCTTGTAGTTCAATGTGCTCAGCTGAAAATGAAATTAATATTTAAGTTGAGTTTTGTATTAGTAGAATAAAAGTTTTACAATGTGAAAACTAACGTTTAATAATTTATAGCTCTAATATTTAAAGCTTTGTTTATGTGATCAACGTCTAAATTGAAAAATTCTAAAAAAGTTACATTTTTTACATTAATCGCTTAAATGTTAGAAATATTAATAAAAATATGCTAGGTTAAAACAAAAGTAACTTTTTGAAAAATTGTCTAATTGAAAAAAAGTCTTTTAAGTTAGCTTTATGCTAAAGTTACACCGTATATAGTTATGTTAAACCTTTAGCCAATTTGATGTTAAAACCTTTGTTAGAATTTGGCATGCAAAAAAACTAACACTCGTATTAACTAAGGTTAAAAAAATTGCCCTTGTCAACACATATTAGCACTTAGGTTTCATGCTACTTAATGGATTTTTAAATATTTAGTGTATATTAACGCTGTAGAAAAGTAAAATTAACTGTTATTGATATGCTGCTCCAAAACAATTTCAGTGTACTCAATCATTAGAGCAAAAAATAATTAATAACATTTTATTGATCCTATATCTTACAGAATAAACTTTAATTTTAACTTATAGTACTAATTTTAAAACAAAATTGTTTTTTTTAGCATATATAAATTTTTACTATTACTAGTTTATTTTTGTCTTAGATTTACTTATTAACGCTTAGTGAAGGGAAGTTAGTACAACATTATTGGTTTTTTTTAACTCCAAAGTTTTAGTAGAAAATCTTATAAGGTAACTTGGATCCCTATTTTAAAGTTAAGTTATTTATAAAATACATTGTTTTGTACAAAACTTGTAAGCGTTTCAGTTCATTAAAAAAAAAACGTTCTAAAAACTTAATTTAACTATATAAATTGTTAACTTTTAGTGCTATAGTTTACCTTTTCTATACAAAACTATAACGGAATGTTCTTTAACTTGTTAAAATGGTTAAGTATTTATAGTTTTTATAGTTATGAAAAACTAGTATTTATCAAAAAAACCTATTAGTTTCTAGTTAATAAAATTGTTTTATTTAAGTGCAATGTATAAAACTAGTTTAACCAAAATAATTAACTAAAATATTATTAATAAACAAAACAAATTGAGAAAAAAATAAACTTTAAATAAAAAAGACTTTTGTCATATCTCAAAAGTTACATACGTAATATATTAGAGCAAAACAAACAATGTAAATTTTGTTGTATAAAATGCATATGTATAGATATAAAAACGAATTTTTGCAACTAAATTGTAATAAAAAAATATTTAAATTACAGGACAATAAATACAGGAAGTTTTTATTTAAACGTTTATATCGTTTATCTTAAGAAAATACATTTTTTTTTAGAAAAACTTATTTAATAAGCTAGTTTTTGGTTTTCGTATCATGTATAAGGCTAACTTAAAAATTAAAATTAATAAAAAAAACTGTATTTCGATAAATAAATAGTTTTTACTTATCGCTAAACTTTTTTTACCTTTAGAATATTTAAAATAATAATGATTTTTTTTTAAACCAATGATACCATGGTTATAGTTTACATGCAACTTTTTTATTAAAACCTTGTAAAGCACTAAACAAAAGAAAAAGTCTTTAAAAAGGTTAACATTTTTCTTTTACAATTGTTTTTGAACACCGCGTAGTAATTGGAAAATTGACATTTATGTTTGAATAATTAATTAAGAGGAGTTTTAAAGTCAAGATTGTCATATTTTGGCGGTGAGCTCAAAGTTGACACATTTTCTTTGTAGTTTTGTTGTTGGGAAAAACCCGTTTGTTGGCTGTAACCTGGTTGCTGATTGACTGTTGGTACTGAAAAAAAATATTTTTTTGATACTTTTATATAAAAATCTTTTAAATTAGCTTTTAAATATAATTGTTCAACAAATAAAATATATATTTAATTTCTAAAGAGTACATTATATAGTTTATTTATAAAGTCTATTTAAAAAGCATTTATAATAGAGTTATATTATTTCAGTTTAAATACTTTCTAAAGATTGAGTACACTGTCTAAGTCTTTATAAACCTATAACTGGTATACTAGGTTTATGAAACAAAACTAATCAATACTAGCTGTTGGCTGATTCGGAAAAGTTACATAAACTATTTGTGTAGCCGCATTTGACTGTATAAAAAAAAGTGTTTTTTATTGTTTTGCAGAAAATAATAATACTAGTACAAAAACACTGAATATGCGTATGAGTAATAGTACATTGATTTATAAAAAAATATCTAGAAACACTAATAAAAAAAATGAGGATACGGAAACTCTGTAGTAGCAAAGTAATATCAAAGTTTTACCTAATACGAAATAAAAACAACAAACATTATTTCCACAACAAGAGTTACTGAGGCAACAGCTGTATCCTTCCATGGTAATCAGTAGACAAAATTCACAAAAGCCAAAAGCGCTATCACACTTTGTAATGGGTAGAGAGATGAAACTCCAAAGATCTGGTAAACTTTTTTCTGAAGTTTTTACTACTCATAAATTGTAAACAAAAAATAAACCAGATTAATAAATTGATAACAAACTGCTAAGTATGACCTTGAGTAAATTTGATTTAATCTACATTCATTAAGCTATAGTTTTTAAATTTTTTTATACTTGTTTATAAATTCCTTATAAATTTATTTAAGGTATTCTTTATTTAAAGGAACACCTTATAGGTAAAAAAAATCTGCTTTAGACTAACTGTTTACTATAAACGATATAAATTCATATTATTAAGAAGAAACATTGTGTAAACGCAAGGATTTTTACATTTTTTTTAATTATAATCAATTACTTAATCAGTGTATAACGATAACTTTATTAAAGCTTTGCTAATATTGTTACAACAAGATAAAGTATTTAAAAAAGAAAACAATGAGTTTGTTCTGTTAAAATATTTTTTCAGTTTTATTAATTTGTAGAAACACTTTAACACTTAGTCTTGACAAGTATATATTTATGTGAAGTGAAAAATGTCAAAATAAAAATTATTCTTACTATTATTTTTTTTAACAAAAAACTCTTTCTTAAAAAAATTAAAACAAGTTTTAAAAAATTACCAAGTTTAGTTGTAGAAAAACAGGTTGCATAATAACTAGCAAGCATGAGAATATTGCTCCAACTATGCTGAATCCCATCGTTAAACTTATCTGTAAAATTAAAAAAGTAAAAATAATAAAGATTTTGTGCATTAAACATTCTTTACTTTAAATATTATATATACTACAAAATTTTTCTTAAAAGAAACGGTTATGTAAACTTTATTCGAAACATTTTTAAACTTTATTTTATCGTTACTCAGCATTTTGAAAAAGTCTGAAAGTTAATTTCGATTTGTCATTGAGCTTTTTAAAAAGTAATATTCTGGTCTCACTTTTGCTTGATTTTTGGCACTTTTTCCGGCAACAACTCCAAAAAATACCAGCAATTAGAGGCTAAAAATAATTAAAAAATAAAACAAAATTCACATTTTTTAATATAGATTTATGAAAATAGTAGCTTGCTATACATAAAAACATATTTAAAACAAATTAAACGTACTACTGTTTAAAAAGTAGCAATTAAACTTATACCAAATTAGTATGGTTTGAACTAAACAGAAAAAAAAAGTTTATTGTTTTATCCTATTGATGAGATAGAATTCTTAAAAATTTTTACTTGTTCTAAAACTAAATTAAAATGTAGTAATATACTATAGTAACATTTGAAACATATTAATTGCAAATTAACTTTAGTAGTAATAAAGACAATCAAATTGTATCTAATTAAAGCAAATAAAACTCACAAACACTGAACACCACAATGACTGGCCAATAGTAATCGCACTCATACAACGTTTTTCAGGAAATGTTCCGTAGTTGTAATAATGAGTTACGCAGGGCCTTATTGACAATTCAGCTATTCCAGCAATAAAAATGATTAGTGACATAACTACACACGTGATCTGTGCGAATAAAACACTCTAATAAGTTGTTGGAATAATGTTTATTAATGTTTGTAGATACCAAAGTAAGTAAAAGTTTGAACTAACAATAAAAGTTTAAAATTTTAAAAAGCAGTTTTCAATGCAAAACAAAAATTAAAGATACTTAATTAAGTATTAAATAAGAAAAAGTAAAAAGCTGAACTCAAAAAATATTAAAGTTTCAGATATATAACTTACCCCTAGTCCTTTGATGACGATTCCTAACTTTTTTATTTTATTTGAAGCGTTGTTTTGATTGGGCATTGATACTTGTACTTGTGGCTGCATAGTACCAATGGTTAGTTGTGGCTGGTACTCAATTGAAGTCATTTAAAGTAAAATAGTTAATAAGTATCTGTAATAATCGACTACTTTAGTTAAATATTTATTAAATAACATGTGATTATAAAAAAAAATATTAATTTCAAAAACGTTTGAAAACTTTGATACGTGAAATTACTTATACTTTAAAACCATTTCTGTAGCAAACTATCTACTATGACTCAGCATAAAAGTAGCATAGAGTAAAAACACTATTGTATTAAAAGCACGAGTAAAATGTAAAAAAATGTAGGTAAAAGGTTAACTAATAACAATGAAAAATAACATTAAAATCACAGATTAAAAATTAAAAATATTAATACTAAAAAACAATCACGTATTCAGTAAAACCCACATTATTACATTATAAAAATAAGTTAATATTTTAAACAAAAAAAAAACTGTTTTCACGTGTTTAGTATTTTAACTTTTATCAATAAATTCAGATATGTTCATAAAAGGTAAGCCATTTAATATGGGAATGTCTTTCTAAAAAACAAAACTAAAAACTGTTTGTGTTTTGTGCAACTGTCATTTGTCTTTGTTTCTACAAACACTTGAATACTTGAAGATGAATAGATAAAACACAAATTGACAATGCAATTTTGAAACAGATAAGCATGTTTTTGAAAAAGTCTTTGAAATTTAGTTTTAGAGGAAGTATTCAACATATTTTATGATATCTTGAAGAAGCTGTTAACTTTTCATTTCAGTTGGATTGAGAGTTGTTACTCTAGTTGCATTGAATTAGTTGCAGTAATCGCAAACCTTTATTTTTGTTGAACTTAAATTTACTTACAGCGTACGAATATTAATTTTTTCTGCGATAAGTGGCATAAACAATGTGCTTTATTGTTTTTGTAATTAAATTAGAAATAAGCTTAAAAAATCATGTGTTTATTAAAAGAAAGGTGTTAAAGCAGTTTAACGCCTTGTTTAAAATAATTTTCTATTTTTACATAAAATTTTTTTAAAATTTTTACTAAGAAGTATTTACAACCTTTTTATTTTTCAGCTTTTATTATAACAAAAAACCATCTTGCTATAATACAGATGTTTTAAAATAAACAAATACAAAAATGGTATTCCTAAAGCTTTATAACAAATGAAATATAAACAAATGGTATTTTTTTTTTCAATACAATACTAACGACCCTTAACAATCGTTTAATTGTGAAAATATATAATAAATCTATCAACTTTACACTAGAAACCGATTTAGCATCCGCTACAAAACAAGCGATTTAAACTTTTGAATGGAATGAAAATGTTTCTTATAGTTTCTTAATATCAGCTTTATGTTGTAGAAATGCAAAACTATTGAAAAACCTATTAATAAAATCTTTTTATAAGTTATTTATATAATTGTTGTAATTAATAAACGTTTTATATTTATATTTAGAGATTTATTCGAAATGATGGTGTCTAAATGGTATTTTTATCAAGCTAGGTTTGTTTGTTTAATATTTTATTTAAATCTAACAATTAACATTTAACTAGTTGTACTATTTATTATTACTTCGCAAATTATATATAAAACAAAGGAAATCTGAATTTAAATTTTGAAAACTAACAACGCAAATTTACGAATTAAATACTACACTAGAACTTAGGGAAACTTTATTAATCAATTAAAACCACAAGATTAGATAGAAGATGCTTAACAACAATTGTTATAATTTTTTTGTTTCGTAAAAATTCTCAAAAAAAAAAAATAGATGTAGTTACTATTACATAAAGTTAAGCTTAATTACTGAAATTAAGAGTAAAGTCATTTTAGGCTGAAGCATATAAAGTATGTAAGAAATCAATACTTATTCATACTAAAATTAAGAACTGTGTTAATCTGTAAAAGACTTTGTGTTTCAATTGAGTTAACACAATTAAGATTCTATATTTAATTTCATAACTAAGATCACAACAGACTTATTACCAAAAAAGTTTTAAAAACAATTACTTTACTATGTTGAACATTAATAAACTAGTTTACCATTCGTAGTTTTCGAAAACGATATTTTTCTATAATGTAAAAAAAATAAAATTACTTTAATTAATCATTCAAAAAAAAAAAGTATTATTTTAAAAGATATCAACAAACTATTTATATACCACATTTTATATAAACAATGATAGATGTTAAAAAGCTTTACTAAAGTAGTAGGTTTTGATTTGAAAATAACTGTAAGATACGTTTAATATATAGTGGTGCTTTGGTAGCTTTTACCATGAGCAATACTTACGTAATAAAACTAAACTTACTTTTTTACTTGGTTTAAGCTTTGCGAATTGATTTAAAACATGTATTCGATGTTTGATTTATAATAATTAGTAAAAGTAAAGTCTATACTTTATTTTACAATGAACAATTTTAAGTTTTTCAAATTAAAATTGTCAACAGTAGTTTAACATCGTTTTTAACAAAAAAATATTTTTACTTGTTTAAATATATTAATTTAAAATCGTTAATTGATAAAAGTACAAACAAAAAGGAATATTTATAACAAAAAAGTATTATAAAATATATTAATTCACTTTAAGTAAGATCTTTCGTTGGTTAGCTTTTGTTGTTCTACTTTTGAGTACAAGTATACTTTATAACTTACTTGTTTGTTTATTTTATTTACCCTCTCTGAGTATACAGATTATATGTTACAACTTACAGTTAGTGGAGATTAAAAAGTTTTACAATAAATATTGTTTTAAAGTTTTAGTTTTAAATATAAGTTTTTATTTAAAAATCTATTAAAAGTCTAATAGGAAGTGAATATCATTTAAAATGTTTTGTATTTACAATTAAAAATTTTTAATATAAAACATGTTATTAAAAAGCTAATATAATCTAGCTAGATTGATAAATCACTTTTTTGTAAAATATTTATAAGACATTAATGCTGTAAAACGTACTAACTGTTTCAAAATATTGTAAACATTCGTAAAATATGTTAAAACAAATGTAAACTGTAGCTGTGAAAAGTATACAACCACGTAGCTTCATAAAAATAATTTGTTTGTTTATTTCAATAAGTATAATAGTATTTGTTTGTGTTTGTCTCTTAATTTTTTCAAAGAAATTGAAGTTTAAAATGCTTTGACAGCTGTAAGGTTAGATGGATGATAAATAAACTCATGAATTTATTTAAACTTTTAAAAGTATGTAACAAACATGTTATTTAATAAACTTAGACTAATGAAGGAAACTATTTAAAAAAATATTTAAAATTTGTATTTCTTACAACATAGCACTTATAACTTTTAGTTATTTTTTACAATCAAGTTATAATTGAAAAAAAAAATTAAACTAGATGTAAAAAAGAGAATTTTAGTAGTAACAAACCTCGTAAAACAAAAGCTGAAATTTATTATAAAACTGATAAAACATAACTAAACATACAATAAAAGCTTATCAAATGTTCTGACCAAAAGTCACTTTATTAAAATACAAGACTGTCAATATTTGATTTTTAAAATATTTCCAAGAAAAGTTTGAATGAAACCTCTACCACACTAAAGCTAAACTAAAAACAATGACAAATTATAATTATAACCTGGAAGTTACTCAAAAACATAGAAATGAAGCAGAAAAGATTAAGATTTTGAAAACTTACGATAGAGAGTTATTAGCTTTTTGTACTGCCATAACAAAAACCTTAATATTTTTAAACTTTTATAAGTTTCTTTGTAGTCACTTTGTAGTTTTTGATGACGAAAATTACTATTTAAGTATATATGTATTTCAATTTCTTGGGAAACGAATCAATACGTTTTAAAATTCGTAGGTTTCGACTTAAAAAAGAAACTAGTTATATTTAAAAAATAAGCAGTAAAAAGAACTAAGTTTGTTAAGTTACATAAAAAATAATTAAAAAATATGAAAAGCTAACCGCAAGTCCCTTTAGTAAATTGCCTTTTTTTATCTTCTGTACAGCATCAGCCTGATTATTTTATTCTAGCACTTGAGTATGTGACATCATCAATTAATTTACTTTGCTCGACGTATCTTCGTTAAATTCACTAAAATTATTAATGAGTAAATTTGTTATAAAGATATACAAACACATATCGTGAACGTAAAGTTAATTGTTGCGTCTGCTTAATAACTAAGTTCTAAAGTTTGTTTAAATAGTGTACTGTAACTTAAAACACTAGTTTATTTTTTTTTAATGCTAGACTTAAAATAAACTTACTAAAACGCTAGTATTAAAAATATAAAGCTTTTTACTATGCTGTTTCAATTTTAAACTGATGTTAATTACTTTTAATTCAAATAAACTAGTTTAAAAAACCAACAAAATTACGTTCTTTCTAGATTTGTAAACTAAGATAACATTAAGCTAGGCATGTAAATTTGTAAAGTATGTTCGTTGAGTGATTAAGGAACAATAAGTTTTTACAATACAAATTATACTTTTTTTTTTAAGCCAATTATACTCAAAATTTTTATTCTTTCTAAAACTAAGTCATAAATACAAAATGAATCAAAAAAAAATATTAAATATGCTTTTCGTCCCTATAAACTTTATCTACTAAAAAAGTATTCAAAAGAAGCGTTACAAGCTACTGCATAAAGTCATTGTATTACAAAAGTAAGGAAACACGTATTGACTTTGCTATTACTAAGACAACTGTTGCTTGCATGAGTAACCGATTTGCTAAAAATTAAATACAAAAACTTTTAAGTTAAATATTACTGTTTAAAATTTTAAGAAGATGAGATACTTTAAATTTTCTTATATTGAATTTTTTAAATTAATTCTCTAACTAAATAAAAATTTTTTGGCTCTTTTATTTTTAGTTTTCCAATTAGATACCATAGATATTATACAATACGAATCTAGATCAAAATGAAATTCGAAAATGAATTTGATTAAAAATTTATCTTAATCAATTGTTCAATATTTAACTAGTATTACTATTATAGTTACTTTATTTTGTAACCTTTAAGCTTTAAAAAATTTAAATATCTAATAACTATTTAAAAACTTGAACTTTAAACAGATTAAAAAAACTGTTTAAAGTTAAAGAAACAAAGAATATAAGCTATATGAAAAAGCAATTTTAAATTTATTACAAACATTACGCAACAAAACTTTACCAGCAAAAAAAAAACTCAATGAGCTCGAGACTTTAACAAAGAAGTTTGCTTAAATTACAAAAACTGTGACTCATAACTAGTTTAAACCTAATCATGTGCTTATGCTAAACTTGAATCTTTTTAGCTTTTTAAATTTCAATCTAAAAATATGATAATTTTAATTGATATTACGTATTTAGATATAAATATTATTAACTAAAGGATTATTTAAAATTACAGTTGCTATAAAACTAACATTTGTCAAATTAAAAATAATCAAATTTTAAAACAACTGATATTTGTCTAAATATCACCAAAATTATAAAACACGTTAAAATCATTGCAATATAACTAACAAAATGTTCTCAATCTTTACAGTTATTTAATGTTTATGAATACTTTTTTTAAAGTAAATTATTAATGTTTTATAACTATAAAATTTTTATATTTATCAAAAACTTAATAATTTTATAATGTAACGACATTTCAAGTTGTTATATTACTATTGATAGTTAAATTTAAGTACAAGCTAAAAAAATAATACTATAGCTCTATCAAAACGAAGTCAACTGTTTTTATAAGTTTAAAACTTCTTTTTGCAAGTAAGAAGTATATATATTTAAAAAAGTCTTTGTAGCTTTATTTTTAAAAGTAAAATATTTGCAGTAACACAAATGATCTAAAAACTATATGTCACGAAAAGAAATTGTTTGATGTTAAGTTTACGACGTAATAATCAAACATGAAATTTTCTTTTGTTTTGACAAGAAAATTTTACATAGAAAAAACTAAGGTTTAAAAGAATACAGTTTGTTTAAAACATAGTTAAAACTTCGATTCTAAAATATTTATTAAAATAAAATTTTCTATTAAAAAATTTAATATTCTATTCTTGATAATCATATTTCTTTATTGTTATCTACAGAAAGTACGTTCATTGTTTACGTACGTAATATGTTGTGTAGTTTTTTTTTTTTGCTATAAAAATAAGACTAAACTTTAAATTATTTTTTTTAAACTTGTACTACTCAGACCTATAAATAAGTTGAAGACACTTATTTAACTTTATTTAAACTGTTTTCACAAAAACATTGAATACGAAATGACTTTTGATTTAATTTTAACTGTTATAGAGAACATTAAAATGATTTAATAATTGCAATTGTACTATCTATAGAATGGTTAGAAAAATTATATAGCAAACTCATGTTGTCATTATAAAATTTTTAGAATTAATAATATAAGTTTTTAATTAGAAAAACTTTAAATAAGTCAAATAGTACAAGTTAAGTCAACATTGACATCAATAAAAAAATTTAAATTACTATTGAAATAATTTATATATATAGTTTTATTCTTGTTTAGTTAGTTTACTTCCTTTACTTTTTAATAACTTCAGTTAAAGAGTTTTGATATGCAACTAGTATAGTATCAAAAATTTAAGACTTACTTAATGCAAAATATTTACTTTTAGGTTTTATCAACAGTGTCGTTTGAACATGTGAAAACTTTAATTATTCTTTTATTTAAAATTAACTTCACTAGCATAGCAAAATACTTGTTTTTGCGCGGTAAATTTGTTTTCGTTTCATTAATGTTAAATTAAAACTGTTATTTTAAGCTTTTTAAAAAGCTTTAAAAACAGAAGTTTTTAAGATTTTTTTTTATGTTTGTTTAATTACAAAAGGAACTAGTAACAAAATCTTTAACAAATAATTTAAATTAACCATTAACAAAGTATTCAAAAACATGAACAAACATAAAAAATCACTATAATCTTTAAAGTTTGTTATCTTTTAAGTGTAAGTAAAACCTACTTATTTTTTAAGCTCTTATTTGTATTGGCATCACTCACATCTTTCTTGCTCTAATAGTTATAATTAATTTTATAATTAAATGTTTTAAATTTGAAAATTTATACATAGAATTTTGCTTGAGTTAAACGTAAACAATAAAGTTTGTTCGTGTACCACTAAGATTGAACTTTTTTTAAGCAAAATAAATTAAACAAGTAAAGTTTTTCACACATAGATGGCGCCCTGCAACTTGCTCGGGATTATAGAAACTTTGAAAAGCATTTTATCATCGAACGAAGAAGTTAATTTGAGTTATGACGTGAACTTCGTTTACAAGATAAAATAGTATTGGTAGAAGTTGAAACGTTTCTCAAGTTTTTTCATATTTTTTTTTTCTTAAACTGTTTGGAAATAATTGTTTAATCAAACAATACGTTTACATTTTATTTATTAAAAGTAGAAAGCTTACAATCTTATTTATGTTGTAAAATAAAAATCAAGCAACATTTTTTTTGTTAGGTTTTTTATAAAATATTAATAAATGTGAAGTTTGTTATTAAACAGAAGTTAATAAACACTGTATATCATAAGTACTTTTTTATTATACTACAACGCTTATCTATTTATTTAAGAAGCAGTTTTATATTTATCAAAACTTTGAACTTCAGAATTATAAAAAAATATATAACTTTCCAGACAACAATTGCTCTGAAAAAACTATTGAAAATAAAATTTAATTTAATATGACCTTTTTTTAAAATAGTATTCAAAAGTTTGTTTTAAAATGTAAAATAACATGTGTTAAACATCGTCGATTACATGTTTTTAAAGACGTCGAATTTTCGGACATCAAAACTAAAATTTCTAGTATTTATTTGAATTTTTCCTAGTATTTTTATATAAATAAACACATAAAATTCCAAAAGGACGACAGTATGCATAAGATATAAATTATAGTTCAAATTGATAAGTTTTTTTGTCAAATATTGCAAAGAAAAATGTTTTAGTTTTTTAATATTATTGTTTTTTAGAAATCTACAAATTATTAAAACGAAAACAGTGTTTCTTTAACATTATTTTTATCTGTTGAAAATCAAAAGTAGACAGCGTAGATTTTCTGTAAATAGCAAAAATAAGTCGTAAAACTATTATTTTGACAACTGTATGAAGTTTAAAAGTTTTTCAATTTATTAGTCTTATTTAGTAAATGTTTTCAAAGTTGAGATCTTATATTAAGTAATCTATATTGGTTCAATGAGCCAAGTATGATAAATAAAGTAATGTTAATTATAGTTTTAGCATAAGTATTTTGTTATGCTGACTTTTATTAATACAAAAATTTTTAGATATAAAAACGTTACAGCTATTTATTTCCATTTTTAAATACTAGGATAAAACACGCAGATTTATGTTGTAAATACTAAAATAAAAAAACGGAAGTAATTATTAATAATTTTGTTGATTTTTTATTAAAACTAAATATAGTTTATCACAAATTAGAAAAAACTTCTATTTTTTAAAGACATATTTTAGTTTTTTTAGCTCATTCAGCTTTTTAATTTTTTACATATAGTTGTCGTAGATTAACATTTAAATGCGTATAACAAATTCTTTACTGAAATAGACAACATATACAGCTAATCTATCAAACAACTAACTTTATCTGCCCAAGTTAGCTGTATTTCAAGTTTAGAAATTTGCCATCAACCAGTTTCGGTTCGTTAAGTTATGTAAAAAATAATATTTTATTTTCTAAACTCTAACTTAAGTTTTGGTGTAAAATGTTTTAATTTAAATTCGTTAGTTTTTCTGCTAAAAATTAAACTTAAAATTTAACATTTCCGCATAAACTTTCGTTTATGGTTTTGTTTTAAATTTAGCTGAATTTTTTTTTAATTACAAAAAGTGTTAAGATAAATTTATAAACAAGAAAGTTAAAAAATCTTTTTTTATTTCAAAATAAGTGAAAATTTTAGTATTCGTGTAGGTTAATATTGTTTTATTATTCTCGTTTATTTACATGAAAGCCATCAAAAGTGTTGATAATGTTAATAAACTTTAGTTACTCATTTAAGCGAATTTATTTAGTTACAAAAATGTCAATGTTATGGCTTAGTTGTAACGCTTAATTTGTTATACTGATTTTTTAACACTGTTCTTAAAAATTAGTTTATGATTTTTTTTCAACATATTTTTTTTTGTCTTTGTAATATACTGCTTTATTTATTTTTTTCGAAAAAAGAATCTGTAAATAACTAAAAGTACGGTTAACCACTTAGTTTATCTATTTTTCCTTATTTTCGTTTAACTCTATCAAATACATTAGTTATCAAAAAAGTTTGTTTATTCAGCTATATTTTGCCTTAACTAGCTGAATTTTAAGTTATTTTTTTTATTGGCTTTGTTTCGTCTAGTAAACTTTTATAAAAGTAGTTATCGTTTTTAGTAATTATATAATTTTAATTCATTTTTTTCGCTATTTTGCAAGATTCTTTAAACTATTATATATAAAATATAAGAGGTTAATTTTTTTTTATGATATAAAAATAAAAACTTAATGTTTTTACGTTTCTGGGATTTTATAAAAAACCTTGCGTTTTTATTACAATGTTTAAATTCATATTTTTTATAAATTGTCAACTTTACTCAAAAAAGATTACACAATAAATAAATTTCATTTAATATTTTTATTTTCACTTTATCACCTTACATTTTTTTTACTCATAAAAAGCATATTTTCTTTTAATTTAACGGAAATTTTCAAGTATAACAGTTTAACTTTATTTAATATAGTTAAGTTGTTTTACCATAGAATAACTTCTTTATTTATCTCAGTAAGCAAGACTTTATTTCTTAAAAACAAATTTTAAATAAGTTTTTAACTTACCTTAACTATTACAATCAAATTACAAAAAAAAAACGAAAATGAAAAATGAGCATTAAAACATTTAGAGGTTTTGATAAAAATAAATATTGCTTAATATGAAATCAATGTGCTCAGAATCGTTAAGTAATCAAGACTCATCGAACTTTTATGAAACAGTAGTACATATCATTCAAACACAAGGAGTTAGTTAGATTTATCAATTTAGTTTTTATTGCTGTACTAACTATTCTTTTTTATTTTGCACAGATACTTGCAGTTGTTTTGTCTGTCTTAGTTTTAATGCAATTTATCAGTAAACAGTTGATTATACCGGGATATGATGGTGAAATTGCTCTTGTTTCTGTATTTGTTAGATTTTGATTTAAAATAGTTTTAGAATTATAAAAGAGCTTACAAAAGTTAAAGTTTTTAGTCTAACTAGGAACAGTTTTGATGTATAAACGTTACTAAATAATAATACAATGTACTGATACATATGGTTTAAAACCTTTTTAGGTTAACTTTTATGCAACGATAAGTTAAAAGTTTTAGGTGTATTTAGATTGTTAACTATAAACACTTGCTCAACATGTTTTACAGTGTCTTACAATCGGATGTCTACAAATTGCTCTTGGCTATATAAAAGTTCATGATTCAAAAGAAGTACGTAAAATGCTTTAATATTTCTAATTGAATTACTATAATAACACTTTATCGTTATAATATAACATTGTAGTGATATTGTCTACTTCAAAGTTTTTTAAACTTCTTGATACATTACTAAAATTATTGTTTTGAACAGAAAAGCTTACTCACCAAACTACTTGCGATGCTATTTGTCATTGCCAGCGCTGGAATTTGCATTCAACTGTTCAGACTTACAATATTACTATCACAGTCAAGGCAAATCACATTTATTTCAGTGATTACAACTGTAAGTTTAATATTTTGCATTCTTGATTTTATTTTCAATAATGTTTAACTGTAGAGATGTTAGTTTGAATTGAAAAAAAAGTGGTTGAAAAATTAATTTTAAATATATCTTAATATTTTAATAATCTCAATATCATAAAATATTATAACAGTTTAGTTTGAGCGCTTAATATAACAAAGCAAGTTAAGTTTAGAAAATTAAATTAATTGTAAATTTTATCGAAAAACCTCATTAGTATAAACAATTAATATAAAACCAAACAATAAAAAATATTAAGGAGTAACTTTGATTTAATGATGGTTATTTTAAAGTTTAAAGTTAAAAATAAAGTTTTTATACCTATTAAGTTTAGTTTTGTATTAGTTTAACATTCACTTGAGATAGTATATTTATAAGTACACTAAATTAGTCATTAATAGTAAAATTACCTATTACATTAAAATGGTTTTCACAGATTTTATTTGTTTTTTATCTCATCAAAATTTGTTATACAACAACGATGTTATGTTTAAAACAATTAACATGTTCAAATTTTCCCATGCAACATAAACATGTGAGTTTTAAACTACATTTACTTATTTAAAATGATAAGTACAATAAGTTTTTCACGAAAGTTGTAACAAAAACAATAAGTTAATAAGTGTTTGTGCAAACAATATTTCGTTTGCTAATCAAAACCAGTGGTTATTAACTTTATCAAAGTATGTGCACCTTAAATGACTAAGTAAAAAATTTTTGCACCTTAACGTGCTTTTATCAATATGTTTAGTGTAAGTTTCAAAAATAGCCTTAAAACAGTTAAAACTTTTTTTTTCGTTTTTCATTAAGAACTATAGAACGTTTAGTGTAAGTTTTAAATTATACAACAATTTTTTATGCATCCCAGAGTTTGTTGCATCCCAAAATACGTCTAGTGCAAACTTTGATAACCACTGGTTAAATCAATTGCAAATTAATTAATTAGAGCTGATTACATAAAACTATTAGTATAAAGTCAGACTTTTGTGGTATTTTTTATGCAGAGTTTGTTTTAAAAAAGTATTAAATGTTAGATTTTTAAATTTTACTTTTTATAATTTAATGTTAAAATATGTTTTTGTATAAGTACTAAAATTTAAGGAGATGGAACTGAGCAATATAATTATTGAAGCATGTGAAAGAAATTACAAATGTACTGGAAACAACTAATAATTTCAAGAATAAATTCTATCTCTCATTTGTAGAGAAAATAGTCGATTAGTATTTTAAAATTTGTTTTTTTTGCTTATTTAAAACCTTGTGTATAAAGTTAATTTCATATATCTGTAATTAACTCACATTTGTCCAGTAAAAACACAAGTTTTCATTTTGAAGTCAGTATAATGTTTAGTATAATTACTTTGTGACATATGATCACAAAATCTATCAAGTGGAATTTTAGTTTCGATGATCTGCTAAAGTTTAAAGTAAATACTTATTTTTTTTAATTAGTTAAAGCTTTGAATACCTATTAAGAAAAAAAACAAATTATTTTAAATATTTTTAGTTTTAACTTAGTTCAAATTCCTAAATAGTTTTATTTGTTCTAATAAATTGATCATAGTAAATCATTAATTTTTAACTTTTTTGAATTCATTCAATGCGTAAATAAAACAGCGTCTTTCATGCTAAATTATTTACTCGTACACTTATACACCTTTTAAGGAAATTTATCTGTTTTACTACTTTATTAAAAATAAATTCTAAATTTTTGATGTAAACCACGTAAAGTAGTTTATACATTGTAATAGAATAACAAGCAAAAGTTTAGTTTTGTTTTAACTGAAAGTTTATTTTTATTGTCATGTTTCAGATTTTAATCTAAATTAAAGTAAGTGTATCAATTTGTTTACATAGTAATAGTTTAGTAAACAGTACTTAATTATAACTTCATTAAATGTTTCAAAAACAGTGTTTTTGTGCTAAATTTGCTAAAGCTTAAAAGTAAATAAACTTGCGCCTTTGCCTTTTTACATTTTCATATTTTTTGAATTTAAGTGTACTATTTTCATATATGAGTTTATTCAAATCTATTCATCATTAACACCTTTTTTCTTACATGAATGTTGTTTTAACGTTTTACGACAAAATTGCAAGGTATTATTGTTTAATCAAGTAAGTTTATTTTAAGTTAATCCCTTTTAAATTTAGTATTTACAGTCTTTAAGTAAATCAATTTCAAGTATTTATTATATTTTAAAAGGGTTTAATATATAAAAATTAAAATTGTTTTGAATAAACTTTGATTAATTTTAGTAACTCTTTACTTAAAAAAAGATAAAAATAAGATAAAAATGTAATCAAGACAAACAAAATTTTAATTTGTAAATAAAAAAATGTAAATTTTATAAACATATAAAAATAAGTTATTTAGTGTTTCTAAAAACTTTTATATAAAGTCTAGAAGTTAACCACCATAAATTTATTTATTTTACTGTTGACAGAATGGTCGAATTGGTTTTTATTTTAAAATTAGTAATTTAGTTTGTGTGTAAAATCTTAAAGTTTGTTAAAAATCTTGATACTTCTTTGTTTAGGTTTGTATAATATTTTTTTTAAGTAGACTGTATTATTGAAAATTAAAATGACTACGTCTTTAATTTAATACTTTTAGCTTACAGTTATATTTCTTTTAAGTGTCTATTCACAATTTTTTAGTTTAATTAACCATGATGTTGACGAAATTTTACAATAAAATTAATTTTAGGAAACTCATAAATCTTTGTGGTATTAAAAAAGTTTACAATACAAAGTTATAAAGGTTTAAAACTAAAGTTTTATTTACTTCTTTATAGTTTATCTATTACCAATAGAAAGAACGTTATTTTTGTAATGTAAAAAATAAAAAGCTTTATGTTTAACAAAAACTAGAAAATTTATTTTACAAACTTAAAAATACAAACGATTAATGTATTTTCTTTGTTGTGCTCAAAAAACAATATATCAGCAAATTACGATAATTAGCTTGGTCTTATACTCACAGCTTTTTCTTATATACACATTCTTTTAGTTAGAATTTAAAATTAAGATAAACAAACTGAAAAGAAAATTACATCCTATAAGGTAAAAATTTAACAGCCTTTTTAATAAAAAATAGTTGTAATGAAATAGTAAGGTAACATATTTAAAAGGTTAGGTTTGAAATCTTATTTAGTGACTAGTCGCTCTAACAGAATTTATTTCAATTAAGTCATTTTAGAATAAATTTTTACAAGGCTTAATTCTATTAAGCCGGTAAATAGTTCATAAGCAAAAGCATATTTTATATACTAAGTGGTAAAACGTAAACACGCTCAATAAATTTATTCGGTTCAAATTAAAACAAATTTATCCATTGTAAGTAAAAATTAATAAAACAATTTTTTGCATATTTGTCCTGAAATCTAAACATAAAATTTGTTAAACATCAATGATTGCATCTTTTTTAAAATGTTAGATTCTTTAAAATTTTAGTTAAAACTCTTAATTTGTTTTTTAATATTACTACTTTGTAGAACAATAATATATACTTAGTTATTTATATCGTCGTTTGGTATTTTAAACTTTTTAATTGTTGTTAGGTTTTTAAAACCACAGTGGTGTAAATCAGTTCTAAATTGTTTATCTTTCTTTTTTTTTCATTTTATCATCATGAAAAAATTTTAAACAAATTATTTACTTAAAGTTTTAACTAAAACTACTTTGTGATTAATGACGTACAATCACAAACACTTTCTAGGTTGAAATTAAGTTAAAATTATTTTTTAAAGTTTGTTAGACAGTATTGTTTTAAAGTTACAAAATATGTAAAAAATATCTTTAATAAAAAGAAGCAGCAAAAATTTTTTAAAATTTATAAAACTTTGTAAAAGTTAAAGTTCTTATATTTGTTTATTAGTATCAACTTTTAAAAAGTTTAAGTAAAGTCATCATTAAGTTTGAACTCGTTCAAATATATTTAAAATGCTATTAAACAGTGTCTTTTATGTTAAAAGATTTACTATTACATATAAAGCTTGTATAGAAATTAGTCCTTTTTACAAACTGTCTTTACATTTGAACTCAGATTTACATTTTAACTTTAGTTTAACAAACGTTTAAAACTTTATATATTGAGTCTAAAAAAATATATATATTAATTCAATTTATAGTGTGTATATAGTTATCTCAAATTATAGTTTTATGTGATATGTTTAACTTCAATTTAATTAAAACTAAAGTAATTAATGTATGTATTTCGTATAAACTTAAAATTTTTTATTTTTATATATGTTTATTCATTAAATCTTTACAAACTACAAATTTTGCTGAAAAAAAGCAAACTTACTGGTGATTTTTATTTTGAGCGTAAAAACCTCACAATTCTTGAACTTAATTATGCATAACCATCTATTTATAGGTCTATTCAAAACTATATATCATCAACACCTTTTTTTTCGACAAAAATGTTGTTTTAACGATTTACGACAAATTTAATGACATTGTAGCTCGCTTTAGTGAAAATAAACTTTAGTTAGGCGTTATTCCCTTTTAAATTTTATATTCACAGTTCTTTAGTAAACAAATGTCAAATAAATCTTTTACTTTAATATACTTGACTTAGTTAATTACTTTTTACAATACACTGTTATTGGATTTACCGACTTATTACTTAATATAAAAACAAAAAGTTAATTAACAAAAAAAGTTTGAGTTGTGAAGAGTTGGAAAGTTTATTAAACTTCAATTAAATAATTTTTCAAATACATATTTTACAAAAAAGAAATTTTTTACCGGTAAAACAAAATTAAAAACCTTATTAGTTATGTCCAAAACATGTAATATTGTTTCTAAAGTAACCCAGCTAAGTTACCATAAAATAAAGATTTAATTGTTTTTTTTTTCCTCTAAATTTTTTTGTTCATTTATAGATAAATGTTTTTTGTATAAAAACTAAATTTATTCTTAAGCACCTAAGAAATTAATTATCGGAGTAATACTTTTAATGATTTAAGCTAGTTTTTTGTTTATTTATAGTTGTAAAAATTAATCATAAAAACTTTAGTACTTTATAGATAACATCAGGGGCGTAGCGTGGAGAGGGACACTGGCGCATGCGTGCCACCCAAAAAAAGAAAAAAAGTTATAAAAAAGAATACAATATCTTCATTCTTATTGTTAATTTTTTCTGCTTTATTTGCCTTTTTTTTAACTATGTTTATCTAGTATTCAAAAAATTAAACGAAATTTGGAATACCAATTAGTGACAAGTTAGGAAAATTACCCAAAATACTGATTCGGTGCACAAATGAAAGTGCGCACCGATGTTGATGAAAAACTCCACAAGGAAAAATTTTAAAACTTCAGTACGTAACTAATTTGTCCACGGCATATAACCTTATGATAGATTTTTCTACAAAAAGTTTACAAAAATACGTCACGCTTAAGAATTAAACAATTTTAGAAGTTTTTTTTATGCTACAATAAATGTTAAGACTACTGCTAATGTTATGTTATTTAAAAACGGAGATTTGTATTAAAATAAAATGTACTCTTTGACTTACAATACTTTTTATTTTAATAGGTTACATTGTATTAGAGTTTTTTAATACTTTTATCTATAGATATTACTATGAATTTTGTTTGTTTAATACAACTCTTTCATCCAGCCAAAAACTTTTACATTTTTAGTGAAAAATACTAAATTCTAAAACTAATTCTGTTTGAGGGTTAATTTTAAACAAAATGACTACAAACTGATCTAAAATCTATTGTTAATTTTAAATATATCATTGCATATCTTTAGGAAAATGCGACGTCAGTTGAGTGAAATCGCAACAGTTTGCGATTTGTTGTGGAAAATATTTAATAATTACATTTTACTTCTGCTTTCTGAAAATTATCGCCAAAATGTTATAGAATATCGTACAATACAGATTTTTAATTGTGTTCATTAGTCATAGTTTTTTTTTATGTTGGTTAAACACTTTTTGAGAATTTCTTATTAGTTTGTTTTCAAAAAATAATTGCTTTAATCAAAAATATCCGAAAAAGTCTATTTAAACTTGATTTAAAACGATAAATCTAAGCAGTTACATTCATTATTTGTCATTAAAAAGCAGTCGCTTCTTGTTACATAAATAAAAACTATTTACACCAGAGTGTATGTCAACTTTAATTAAAATTTTTGATAGAACCACATTCTATTTGTTTTCTAATTGTAGTAGCTGAAGTCCACAGCATATCAGATTCTTTTTTTTAATAACTTAACTATTTAGGTTCAAACAATTATATCAGACTCATTACCAATTATAGTTAATGACAAAACAAAACGAGCCATTTGTAGCTAATAACGTCTCGAGCTGCAAAAATATTTTTGTTTTTAATTGCGGTAATTAATTTTAATAAAACATTAAAATCTACTTCGAATAAAAAAAAATAGTTTGTTGTTGTTTGTAGTTATAATTGTTGTATATTTAAATACATTAAAAGCTCTAAATAAAATTATTACAAGTTAAAAATTCACAATATATTGTTCAACTTTAATGGATTTTATCTAGTGTGTTTTTGAATTAAAAACGTGTACGTTTCGAACGTAATATTTAATCATATTGTTTTATTTATTTATAAAAATTAATGATAAAAAGCAAAAAAAAAGAGTAAGTTAATTGAGTAACTGAAAATTATTTAAAAATATATTATAAAAATTTAAAGCTCTAACTGTTAATTACATTCATAAACAAATATCAGTTAAATAAATTTCAACAATTTTGCGATGTATTATGCGACGTATTAGGATGCATTTTACTTTCAAGTCAAACACTTACAATTTAAGGAAATATATATTTATGTAAATAACCATAAAACTAAAAACTAAATTACATTTTTTTTTCTAAATGTCTGTTTAACAATTAATTAATCTGACAAGTTGTAAAAGAAAATAAACTTGCTGACCTTACGATACTAGAGCATAAGTTAAATTTTAACTCGTTATAGTCTTTTACTGTATATATTATTCAATGATAAAAAACAAACCTCGATCATGTGAAACAAATGAAAGAGGTAAAACTTGGTAAAGATCTTTTTACTTAAAATTAATTTACATTTAGATTAAATCGTTTGCTTAGCTAACTAGTAAAGTGGTAACGTTAGTACTTTTTAAAAACTATTAATTAGAGTGAAAGCTAAAAACAAAAGCTTGATTGTTTTTTACTCTATTTGGTTAAGAACTATGAAACTAAACTATCTAAACATCATGTTTGCAAACAAAAACGGTAATTCAAATTGGATCAAGTTTTAAAATACTTTAAAACAATAAATAAAAGTAAAAATGAAATATCTTAAGAAGCCTGTTTGTGAAATAAAGCTGAAATATAATGTAGGTTGCTAGTGTTTTTTTGTTTAAAAACATTTTTTTAAAGTAATTACACTTTATAGAAAACTGTTTTGCATTTAAATTGAAGTATAAAACAAAATTGTTGAATTTTATTCTGTTTGTCAAAATGAAATCATTTGCAACACAGATAGCTTACTTATAAAAAGTAAAATATTCGAGTAAATGCTTATTATATCTGATAATCTCGCTAGTCTAATTAATTAAGTGAAAAACTGTTTTGTAAATAAGTTGGTTGATCGAAAATCTTGAACTTTTTTATATTTACATTTTTTAACAAATTTTTTAGGTAAGAGGAAATAATTTTTTTGTTTCATAATGAAACACTTCGACCGCACTAAAGCTCAACATACAAACTTTACTATTTTATTTAAGAAAATTATGTAAACCTAAGTGAGGTGTGTAAACAAAAGTGTTAGTTTATTTTGTGTAATTTTATTATTTGTTTTATATAGTAATAACCTTTAATAAGTTAAAATTAACCTAAGAATAATTAAAATAATAATAATAAAAATGTTTAATATCTGTGAAAATTAATTTGTAAGTTTATTGTATTTTGTATTAACAACTATTAATTGACTAATTATAAATACTATAAAATCTACAAACGCCGTAATATCATTGTAAACAAAGGTTGTTAGTATCTACATATTCATAAATTTTGATTTAAGCTTGTGAAATATCAAAGTTTCACTCAAAAACGGTTAAAATTAAGTTCAAAGCTAAGTTGAGTTTTCAAATACTTAACTAAGATGTACATTACAAAACATATAAATTTATCAATAGTTTACGTTTTAGTTCTCTAAAAAAGTTTATTTTGAAGATAAACGAAAAATTAAATTAATGATTTTAAATTTATATTAAGTACATATTTGACATAACAGAATATGTAATGAAGATTTTAAAATAGCAGTCATTAGTTTTGTAACTTAAGTTTAACTGTTGTTAGACCTAGTGTTTTACATAAAACTTATTCTTCTAAAAATGTTATTAAATTTTTGCTTATGAAGGTTTTATATAATTTTCATTTTACAAATATGATCTTACCTTGTCGAGGGATATCTTCAGTTTTGTATGAAAACCGTTTTTGCAATCAGGATGAGTTTGATATTGTTTTGTGTGGAGGAAGAAAAAGTAATTATGATGTTACAAATGAGGTTATTAAACTCAAAGTTCCTGAATTTCAAATTCCTTATAAATTGACTTCAATGTTGAAACCTAGGTCTTTCAGCAAAATAGCTGTTATTGGTTCCGATATTTACGTACTTGGTGGATATGATGAAAATTATGATTGGATATCTTCTTTTGAAACGTATTCTTCAGAAACAAAACAATGGAAAAGTTTAACATCTTTTTTAGATGAAACAATTCATTACAGTGTTTGTTCGTTTATGAAACGTCTATATGCAGTTGGTGGTTATATTGGAAATTCTAGATATACAAGTAGTTGCTATAAGTATGAGATAAAAGACAATAAGTGGTATCAAGTAGAAAGCTTACAAACAGAAAGAAGTTATTCAGCTTGTACATTGTTTGAAGGTAAAATTGTTGTTACTGGAGGTAATAGCAAAAAACATACTTTGAAATCAGTTGAATCATATGATCATCATGAAAACAAATGGACTTTTTTATCTGATATGATTG
>NW_028139976.1:0-38383 GCF_965202585.1 Thalia democratica | reverse complement strand
AGATGGATTTGTAAAATTTGATGAAATGATTAAGTTTTATGGTTCGCCATAAGTAATTCGCCATAAGAAAGTATAGTGAATATTAAAAAACTTAATTTTTCATCGTTTTGATAAATTTTTTTGTGTTTTTTAGCATGAAATTTTCCGCCAGAAACGATGGAAATGTTTATTTTTAAGTATTGGCAAGTTTAAAAAGAAAAGAAAATAAATTCCAAAAATAAGTTTTAGTTGTTCATTATCATTCAATTTGATAGCATAAAAATTTGCATAAATTTCAATGACTACAGTTGGTATGGTCTTTAGACAAAAACTACATTTTTATAAAGTATATTAATGTAATTAGTTGTTTAACAGTTTATAAAATAATTTTTACTTTGACTCATAGTTTCATTAGTATTTTGATACGTGTTAATATAGTTTGTAAAGTTAAACTTTAGTGTCCTAAAAAATGCTTACTCACATATTTATTGCAACTTACGGTTCTCTTTACTACTAGTTTGAAGTGTTTTTTTATAAATAAGTACTACACAAATCAACAAGCTTTATAAACTAGATTTAAATAACTATCAATGCAAATAATAGCTGTTAGCTTAAATATTAAGTAAGATAACATTAGATTAAATTGTTAGTTTTATCATTGTTTTTTTAAATGACAAACATAAAATAGTTTTTGTGTATAAAAAGATATAATTATACTTTTGTTAAACTAGAAAAACAAACCATGATATAAGGAAATAACTTTAGTTAAAAACTATATACAGCAACAAGTTCACACATATTAACTTTTGAAGAATGATAACATTTTAAGGATTATGATAGATTTTAGCTTAGTTTTTATGTAAGTTAGATGATAAGTAAAATGTGCAGGTTTTTGTATATAGTTTAAACAACACAGTATTATGAATTGATGATAGTTCATCTTTCTAAGTTTTCAACAGTTCATTGTGTTACAATATTAAGAGTTTATTAAAAGTCCCACTCAAAACTAAACAAGTGTCTAACTACTTTTGAATAACTTGAATTTATTACTGTTTTGAACAGATTATCTAAGTGAACAATACTACTCAAAAGTATTAAAAGTTTACATTAGCAAGTTATTTGACTATACACAGTCAAGTCTTATAGATAAGTTTGTCAGTGCACACTTGAAAAAAAAATGTCAAGTATTAAGAAGTATGTACACTTATTTATAAACTTGATGAACTGTTTTTGTGTTTATGTCGAAACTTAATTGTTTTATGTGTATTAAACTGTTAAATTAAGAAATAATGCTAAACTTAAGTCATGTAAAAATAAGTTATTGTACAAAATAACGACCAAATTGATAATAGTGAGTTGTGAAGTTAAGCTGGGCATTAATGTCTGCATAAATGTTTATTCACGTACTTATTGCAACTAAGTATACTAGAGTGAAGTATTGTTTTAATAATAAGTACACAAACCAATAAGTTTCTACAAAAAGTTATTGAGAAAAAACTTCACAATTAATCACAAGCTTAATGTAATAGTATTAGCAACACGACTTAATTTTAGACTCTTGTAGAATTCTTTTTGTTTAAGCAGTTAGTTAATGGTTAAAAATGTAAATCTTTGAACTAAAATGAAGGTTTAAAGCGGAAATTAGGAATATAGCAGTGATATTTGTTATGAAGATACTAGTGCCTGCTATGTGTTTCAATTTCTAACTCATATCATACAAAAGCATACAAGTTTGAAACGTGTTCAAAAACCAAATAGTTCAAATTTAAAGCTTTCATTTTGTCTATTTTTCATCATTTTTATAAAGTGTTTGGTGTTTTTTAAAGCAGAATTTTGTGCTGAAAACGATAGTAAAATCTATTCTAAAATAAAACAAAGTTTAAAAAAGTTATAGCAAAAAAGTTAAAACAAGCTTAAAATTTTCAAAGCGAGAGAAGAGAAACCACGTGATAAAATTAATTTTCCGGCTCAAAATTGCCATAAGAAAGTATCGTGAAATAAATCTTATTTTTTATCGTTTTGATAATTTTTTTGGTGTTTTTTCGCATGAAATTTTCCGCCAGAAACGATGGAAATGTTTATTTTTAATTATTGGCAAGTTTAAAATAAATAGAAAAATCTTCCGAAAAAAAGTTATACTTGTTCATTATCATTCAATTTTATAGCATAAAAATTTGCATAAATTTCAATGACTACAGTTGGTATGGTCTTTAGACAAAAATTACTTTCTTATAAAGTATATTGATGTAATTAGTTCTTTAAAAGTTTATAAAACAAATTACTTTGACTAATAATTTCATTAGTATTTTGATACGTGTTAATATAGTTTGTCCTTTATATAGCTAAATTTTAGTGTCCTAATAAATGTCTACTCATATACTTATTGTAACTAAGGGTTCTCTTAAATACTAGTTTGATGTGTTGTTTTATAAATAAGTTCTACACAAATCAACAAGCATTATAAACTGGATTTTAACATGTATTTTTTAATTATGAACAATTTATTATTCTATATATAACACTTCACTTACTGTAATTTGATTTAACAGTATCATTCTATTGTATTTTGCACATACTAGTTAGTTTACCTATAAAAGTCTTCTATCTCATTTATGTTATTATTTAAACATTGTTTTGTTTGTATTGTATGTTTTTAAGTAATTTAGTTCTAATTATAGCTCAAAGTTAAGTAAAGACTGAGTTTTAGTGTTATTAACAGATATGTTCGATTTATAGTGAAATGTTTAATAGTATATACCTTTAAGTAATTCAAATTACTCAACAGTTTTACGTTGTAATTTACTTTATCAGTATCATTCTACTGCATTTCAAAAAAATATCTCAATTCAAGTTACCAAGTCTCATAACAGCAAACAAATTCTTAGTTTAGTATTTATGTGTACTTTAGACTCTTAACTGTTTTTTCGTTTAATTAATCCCAATTTACAGTTCCTGCATCATTTGTTTGAATTACACTAGTAGATTACTTACTGAGATTTAAGCGTCGTTAGGCTTGAAAGAAAAAAAACAATGGTTGTGCAAAATGCTTTACCAATATTGGTACATTGCATTCTTAATGGTACAGAACCATATACTTTATCTAAGTAGTATATAAGGAACACTGAATGTAAAAGGTTTATGCCACTTAGACAGAAACTAAGTTAAAATTTTTCAGTTACATAAGTAAGTATTTACGTCTTAAATTGTATAAATAAAGTTTGGACATCTTTTAAATAAGACACTTACAAAATACCGTTTTTGTCCACAATTTTTCAGGTAATTTTGTGATATTTTTTATTTTTACCTATTTACAATTGTTACGTCATGACCCTGAGTCTCATACAGAAAAAACTTAGTAATTTTTACTTACACTTTAGTTGTACATGGATATCGTCTTTAGGATTATCAATTATTAAATTTGTTTCAAATAAGACTAATTCTAAGTACATAAAAAGTGTTGGATAAGGTGTGTCTTAATTAAACTAACAGATACAAACATATATGAATAATATATGCTCTTAAATAAATTACTGCTGCGTATAAAAGAATTTTAATTTTAAATTACAATCAAGTCTTAATAATACTTAATCATTAATTATCATATTGTTGCGCTGGTTTATGTGATTGTTTCTAGTTTTAGTCCACATAAAGTTCTACAAATTGTATGCATTATCATGGTAACGAAAGGTCTTTTTTTAACTATTTAATTTTGGTGTTTATTTTCGACTCAATATTAAATATTACAATATTTAAATTCAAATTAAAGTTTTATGTTTTATAGTATGTATCCTGTGTTTTGCGTACTACAAATGATACATGTTTGTAGTAGACATTCTGGTATTATTCTATAATTAACACTTCAACTTACTTTTTTGTTGTAATTAAATTTAAATTTCAAGTATAGTTTGTGATACTTGATTATGTGGTAACTCATAGTTCGTTTAACTTGAGGTCTAAATTAAACTTTATATTTATAATGAATAGTATACTTTTATTAAAAAACGTGCTTTAAGCAGTTTGAATGAATCTCGTTTGTAATTTAATTTAAATTTCAAGTATAGTTTGTGATACTCGATTATGGGGTAACTCATAGTTCGATTAACTTAAGGTCTAAATGAAACTTTATATTTGTAATGAATAGTATATTTTTATTAAAAAACGTGCTTTAAGCAGTTTGAATGAATTTCGTTTGTAATTTTATTTAAATTTCAAGTATATTTTGTGATACTCGATTATGGGGTAACTCATTGTTCGTTTAACTTGAGGTCTAAATGAAACTTTATATTTGTAATGAATAGTATATTTTTATTAAAAAAACGTGCTTTAAGCAGTTTGAATGAATTTCGTTTGTAATTTAATTTAAATTTCAAGTATATTTTGTGATACTCGATTATGGGGTAACTCATAGTTCGTTTAACTTAAGGTCTAAATGAAACTTTATATTTGTAATGAATAGTATATTTTTATTAAAAAACGTGCTTTAAGCAGTTTGAATGAATCTCGTTTGTAATTTAATTTAAATTTCATGTATATTTTGTGATACTCGATTATGGGGTAACTCATAGTTCGTTTAACTTAAGGTCTTTATAAAACTTTATATTTGTAATGAATAGTATATTTTTATTAAAAAACGTGCTTTAAGCAGTTTGAATGAATCTCTTTTGTAATTTAATTTAAATTTCATGTATATTTTGTGATACTCGATTATGGGGTAACTCATAGTTCGTTTAACTTAAGGTCTAAAGGAAACTTTATATTTGTGATGAATAGTATATTTTTATTAAAAAACGTGCTTTAAGCAGTTTGAATGAATCTCGTTTGTAATTTAATTTAAATTTCAAGTATATTTTGTGATACTCGATTATGGGGTAACTCATAGTTCGTTTAACTTGAGGTCTAAATTAAACTTTATATTTGTAATGAATAGTATATTTTTATTAAAAAACGTGCTTTAAGCAGTTTGAATGAATCTCGTTTGTAATTTAATTTAAATTTCATGTATATTTTGTGATACTCGATTATGGGGTAACTCATAGTTCGTTTAACTTGAGGTCTAAATTAAACTTTATATTTGTGATGAATAGTATATTTTTATTAAAAAAACATTACAATATTACAAACGAGATTCATTAAAATTGCATTAACCGCATTTTGTTGATAAAAGTATACTAATCATAATAAACATAAAGTTTAATTCAGACCTCAAGTTTAACGAATTATGATATGCTCCATAATCGAGTACACAAAATATACTTGAAATTTAAATTAAATTACAAACGAGATTCATTAAAATTGGATTAACCTCATTTTGTTGATAAAAGTATACTAATCATAATAAACATAAAGTTTAATTTAGACCTCAAGTTTAACGAATTATGATATGCTCCATAATCGAGTACACAAATTTTTAAGCAGATTTATTCATGTTTAATTCTACCTTTTTAATTAACATAAAAGTAATCAAAAGTAAATTCTATTTTTTCAAGTAAAAAAATCTCTTGGTGACATGTTGTTTGGCTAATACTCAAAAGATAAAATTTCAACACTTAAAAACACAAAGGGAAAACTATTAAGCTTAAAATCAAAAGCAAGCAAAAATAATTAAACAATCCAATCAAGTGGTCCTGACCAGTGAATCAATATGTTTTGAAATTTAAGTTGAAATTTAAGTAAATTTTTCCATGGTACTTAATTATTGGTTTAAAAAAATTACAGCAAAAGTTATATTAGTTTTTAAGTTGGCTATTTAAGTTTAAAACTATGGTATATAAAATTCAAGCTAAAAAAAGAAATCTAGTACTTTTTGAAATATTAAAAAGATGAATTTTATATTAGTTAAAAATTGACTGTTAAAATTATATAAAATCCGGAAAACTTACATGTTTTATTTTTATAACTTTTACATTATTTAGCAACGAAAAGACCATTTTTTCAATAAAAACCAAAAAAAAAAAAAATTTTAATTGTATTATTCGATCCTGACCTGTGAATTACCTTGTCTTAATAAAAACTTTAAAAATATTAATAAACAAAAAACTTTACATAAAATACTTTTAATCCAAGAAACTAAAGGTTACTAAATATGAAAAGCAATAATAAAATAGATAGTTTCAAACTAATCATACTTACAAGAAAGCTAGGTTTGGCAAGAAAGCAACCCTGTAACTAACACAGTTGTTATTTACCACTTGAAATAATAAATTCTCTTAAATAGCAGAAGTTTTGGAATAATGAGTATTTAGTATAGAGCTGCTTTTTAAAAAAGTTTTTTTTATTTTTTTACCGACTAAAGGCTTTTTTTGTTATTTGAAAATTAATAGATTATTCAAGTAAGTTGTAGAAGTAAATTAAGAAAATAACTTGTTACTGGAATGGAAGATATCAAAATTAAACACTCTTTTAGCTTGTAAACCATTGTTTAAAATAAAGTAAACGAAAAAAATTATTATCAAATATTTCAATAACCAAGAAAAAAACAACACAACAAGAGCTTATATGTAAAATTAGTTAGAAATGAGTGTTATGTTGAGTGGAATAAAAGTTTTAACGAATATATAAATATTTTTTAAATTAAATAAAATGTGACCGTGCAGTAAGATAAAACTATACTGCAAATATAAGTTTTTATGTGAAAAAAAAAAACTGCTATATTCTTGTAAGCTTTTTTGTGGGTACAGTTTTGGCATATCTGTTTATAAAACTGTTTGATTGTTTTAATAGTCATAAATAAATATTTTCTAACTCACAAAAACCGACATTAATAATAGATTTTACAAATAACAAATATAATAAGAAATTATAAGACTAGAAGTTTAAAAAAAAATTGTTTTACTCGTGAAAAATAACGCTCTTGTTCTATAATTCTCATTTTTCATCGTTAATATAAAGTTTTAGGTATTTTTTTGCATAGAATTTTATGCCCAAAATGATGGAGACATTTGTTTTTAAGTATTGGCAAGTTTAAAATAAAAATAAATAAAATTTCAAAAATAAAACTTACCTGTTCATTTTTATTCAATTTTGTTGCTCAAAAATTTGCATAAATTTTCATATTTATAGTTTTGTCTAGTTTTCAGATAATAACTACTTAAGCTTGTTTATGTCAGTTAGGTAAACTTGCTGTTCTTATTATAACAAAACTGCTTATTGAGTTGAATACTTAAATTAATGAAAGTTTACAAAAATAATTCTAAATAAAATACTTTCAATAAACATTTGTGTTCAATTGTTTTGCTAAAATAATCAACTTAATTGTGTTTTGCTTGTTGAATAAATTCGTTTGTATACTCTTGTGTTATACATTTATTATTTTTAACAAGTTATATAGTTTTACATTTAACGTTTGTTTACCTTTATAAGTTTAATTGTTTATACAAAACCTTTAAATTTAAACATAAGTTTAAAACTGAAATTAAAAATGTAGCACAGATATTTGTTATCAACATAGTTCAAATATTAGCATCTGCTATTTGTTTTAACTTTTATTTCATATGTTGTTGAAAAATATAAGTTTGAAAGATCCTCTAAAACAAGCAATAAATGTAATTTAAAGTTCTATTTTGCTTATTTTTCATGATTTTTATAAACTGTTTGGTGTTTTTTGAAGCAGGTGCTCAACATGATGGTAAATTTCATTTAAAATTAAAACCAGGTTTAAAAAAAACAAAAAGTTTTAAAACAGGTTAAAGTTTTCAAAGGTAGAGAAAATAAAATAAATTTTCCTGTTTAAATTTTCATTCAGTTTCCATAATTTATAATGACTACAGCTGGTTAGGTCTTAAGATAAAAACTGCTTTTTTATAGAGTTTATTAATGTAATTAGTTCTTTAACAGTTTATTAAAGACTTTTTACTTTGCTAACAGTTTTAATAGTGTTTTGATAAGTATTAATATAGTTTGTAAAGTTAAGCTTAAACATTGGTGTCTGTATAAGTATTTATTCTCATACTTATTGCAACTAAATGTTCTCTTTAATACTAGAGTTAAGAATTATTTTATAAATAAGTATTACACTAATCAATAAGAAATAAGTTTTATTAACTAGTTTTAAGTAACTTTTAATGTAAATTATAGCTGTTAGCTCAAGTATTAAGTAAGATAATGTTAGGTTAGTGGGTTAGTTTTATCATTATGATTTAAATGACAAACATAAAATAGTTTTTGTATATAAAAAGTTAATCTTTACTTTAGTGAAACTTGAAAATAATACTGAAATAACTATGATAAAATAAAACACCCTTTGTTATAAACCACATATAGCAATAAGTTCACATATATTTAATTTTGAATGGTACTAATTCATGATAAAGCTTATATGTAAGTTACATGATAAGTAAAATGAGCAGGTTTTTCCATCAGGAACAGTATGTAATTTAAAAACACAATACTATGATTACTTGTGTTACAGTTTTAAGAGTCTATTAGAGCTAAACTAGTTCAACTGTTCTGCAGCTCACAAGTTTTTATTCAAATAGCTTGAATTTAATACTGTTTTGAAAAAGTTAATTAAGTAAACAATAGTGTTCACAAGTTAAAAGTTCACATTATCAAGTTATTTGACTATAAATAGAAATACAGTCAAATCATATAGATAACTTTGTCAGTGTACACATCAAATAAAAACTATTTTTCTGTCAAGTAGTACACTTATCTATAAACTTGATGAAATGTTTTTATTGTATGCCATAACTTACATTAAACTTTTTAATTAAGTCAAATTAAGCTAAATTTAAGTCATGTAAAAATAAACTGTTGACCAAATTAAAAGTACAGAGTTTGTAAAATTAAGCTTTAATGTGTGCGTAAATTTTTATTCACATACTTGTTTTAAGGTGTTTTTAATACTAGAGTGATGTATTCTTTTATAAATATGTACACAAACCAACAGGTTTCCATAAAAAGTAGCTTACTAATCAATCACAAGTTTACTGTGATTGTATTAAATTAACGCCTTTATTTTAGTCATTTATATTTACTCATGTAAGTAATGTTTTGTTTAAGCAGTTAATGAATAGATACAAATGTATACCTTTAAACTAAAACAAAGATTTAAAGCTGAAATTAAAAATATTGCAGACATATTTGTTATGAACGCAGTTCGAATACTAGTATCTGCTGATTGTTTTTAAACCCTTTCATGCAAAAAGATACAAGTTTGAAAAACCAAACAATTCAAATTTCAAGCTTTGAAGCTTTTAATCCTTATTTTTCATCCTTTTTATAAAGTGTTTGGTGTTTTTTGAAGCAGAATTCGGCGCTTGACATGATGGTAAATATTATTTTTGAAAAAAACTAGGTTTAAAAAAATTATAGCGAAAAGTTTAAAATCAGCTTAAAACTTTCTAAGTGAGAGAAGAGAGAACCCGTGTATGTCACCAAGCGAATTTTTTGCACCAAGTTTTTATTTGTTACGTAATTATAAAAAATTGTGTTTGCAGAAATTTTTCATGAAAATTGCATTCATTAGTAAAATGTTTTCTTACTGGTAGCAGCTCTTGTCATTTTTTTTTTAAACTTTACTTTCATAAATTATTTTAGAGTTTACCTTCTATATATTTTTTTTAAGTAATAAAAGGTAGTAAAAGCAGATACATAAAATCAATTACTTGGTTTGAAAAAAAATCAGCATTGTCTTTAACAGTTGAAACTTAAACTGTTTATGCTTGAAAAAGGTACATAAAACAAATTGTGATGCCTGTATGTTTTAAAAGTATCTTGAATCAACAGTCTTCTACTCTAACCATGTGACTCATTATCTTTTTTTTTCATGACTTAAGAGAAAAGTCTTTATTTTTATGTTGAGAAAGTGTCTCAAATCAACAGTCTGCTACATTATATTAGTAATCCTTTGTATCTATTTAATCATAGTTGCACTGAAAAGTTTTTATTAAGCACAAACAAATTGGGCATCTTCTATTTTAATTGTTAAATTATTTTAGAGTTTACCTTTTTATATGCTTTTTTTAAGTAATAAAAGGTAGTAAAAGCAGATACATAAAATCAATTAGTTGGTTTGAAAAAAAATCAGCATTGTCTTTAACAGTTGAAACTTAAACTGTTTATGCTTGAAAAAGGTACATAAAACAAATTGTGATGCCTGTATGTTTTAAAAGTATCTTGAATCAACAGTCTTCTACTCTAACCATGTGACTCATCTTTTTTTTTCATGACTTAAGAGAAAAGTCTTTATCTTTATGTTGAAAAAGTGTCTCAAATCAACAGTCTGCTACAATTTATTAGTAATCCTGTGTTTCTATTTAATCATAGTTGCACTGAAAGGTTTTTATTAAGCACAAGCAAATTGGGCATCTTCTATTTTGATTCTACAGCAATCATCTATACCATATTCTTGCCACTAACCTTCTTGTGGCAATTTAAATATCAGGTCTGTTCTTGGTTTACTGCTCTTACTGAGGTAAGTGCTTTATATGTTATACAAAATAGTTAATGTTAAGATGATAAATGTCATATAAGATAATTATTTATTAAGGGTTGCCAACACTTAATTTATTAGTAGTGCTCAATATACTTGATAATTAGTTGTTTCATTAAATATTGTCGTTAATTTTGTAAATGTAGAATACCATTAGTATAAATTAGTGCTCAAAATCGACTGATATCAAGTATAAGTGAAGTACATAACACATTAGTTTCTAATTTTAATAAAGTTAAGATGAAATTTGGTTTAATAGAGTACAGTTTTTGAATAAAAGAGTGGCAGCCCTTATAAATGCATGTCATAAAATTATGAATTAATTACAATGAAAGTTTTAGATTAAAAAATATCCTATAGAGTATAGTGTTTCTAAAGTGTGTGAAAGTAACTAAAGAGCTGTTACTATTAAACATTATTAGCTTTTCTATATGTCTAAAGTTATGTGTTGTTAATCTTTATAAATAAATTTCAATATAAATGTTCAATTATCAATATAGAGCTAAAAATCAAGCTGATATAAGTCTGAATGTTACAAGCTTTAAAGTTAAGTAGTTAATTTGCACACTTATAGAGACACATTGATGTTAATTTCTAAAGTAAATGTTTTGTTATTATAATTAAGAAATTAAAGCTATAGTGTAAAATGATTCTGTATAAGTGACATATTTTGTTACCTGTGAACATATAGGAACACAAACAACATTCAGGCAGCTTGATCAACTGCCTGATGTTTAGTGTTTTTATATGTTTACATAACTAAGTTAGATAAGAGTCTGGTTTGTTTCAGTCACTTGTAATGATTATAGTTAACAGTAATAATAAAATTCAAAGTTTTGTTATGATAAGAAAACTGTAACTAGCTGACAAAAACCAGACTGTTATATGACTATGTATGATCTTTATAAAAAGACTATATTGTACAGATTTTTTTAGAGTACTTGAAAATAGTCTTTGTTTTGAATTTTAATTGTGACATTATAAAATATTATATCATAAGCATTTGTTTTATCTTCACTTGACACAATGTGTAGCATTAAATAAGTTGTTTTTTTCCAATAAATATGAAATTCCATATAAAATAAACACTTTGATATACTATTAGATAATGTCACCATAAAAGTTCTAAGAAAGACTATTTAAACAATTAATATGCAAGTATGCTAACCATTTTTTCTAAACATAAAACACTGTCAAAAACTATTGAAAACAAAAAGAAATATAATTTTCAGTTAAATATTTTTATAATTATATTGTATAATTATTATTGTTGTTGGTTAATAGTTACTTAAAAAGAGTTTTTGACAGTAGTGGTTTAGATTTGAATATGTTAGTTGCATGTATAGAAATTGAATAAGGTAAGTTAGGCCATATTTTAAGTGGGCCGGCTGCAGTTGTAAGGTTTTGTATGTGTTTTAAATCATAACATTATGCAAATGATGTAAAGTGATAAATCAGCAGAATGTTACCAAAATTTTAATACAAACCCTTTCCCTAACCCAAGTAATATATTAGCCAATCAGAAGCGACCTTAGAACTGCAGCCTTATAAGCCAACTTAGAACTATTTAAGATGCAAGTAGTTTTAAAATGAACAAAAAGTTCTTTATTGCTCACATAAAGGATTATGTCTAAACTGATACTGTAACCATTTAATTTAGGCTCTGAACCATAAGTTTAGAACGTGATTTTAATAAAATTAATATTAATATTAAGGCCCCCCACACAAATTTTTTCACAAATGGGGATTTCCCCAAAGTGAAAATGTGGGGGGAAATTTTTGAGATTGGTAATAAAAATAATTTTTTAAGGCATTTCGCCGGCTCCGCCGGCGAAAAATTTTTCACTTTTCTCCCAACCATTTTTTCTTAAAAACCTAATTACGCTTGGAGCCTAGTTAGTAAGCCTGACAGCCAAACCAGATAAAAGTGTGGTACTGAGCTCCAAGAAGTAGTTCGGTTTTGAGTTAAAGTGGTGGCGGACAGCTTTCGTTATTTGTGCATAAGTCCCTTCCGCTGCGAGTTCTCTTCGAGAACTCTTGCTCCAGGGACTTTTGCACAAATAACGAAAGCCGTCCTTTAGGCCGCGTCCTTATGCTGGTCGGCACCTAATTAGTTTTTTGTTTGATGTACGAGTAGTTACGCACGTTCTTTTAGTATGTTATTTTTCTCTTATATACTTGTTAGTATCAAGATGTATGTTTATATTAAATACAAATGAATTACAGTAAAGTTTTCTGTTTTATAGTATATAACATTGATGTAGTACTCCAAATGGTACAGTTTTGGAGTAGACAATCAATTTATTATTCTATATAGAACACTTCACTTACTGTAATTTGATTTACTAATATCGTTCTTTTGTATTTTGTCTCATAAATTTACCAGTTGTACATACCAGTTAGTTAACCTAATAAGATAGAGTAGTCTTCTATCTATTTTATGTTATTGTTTAAACAAGCCTTAGCTTTATTGTTTTGTTTGTATTGTACTTTGTTAAGTAATTTGATTCTACTTATAGCTCAAAGTTAAGTAAAGACTGAACAGAGTTTTAGTGTTATTTACAGATATGTTTAATAGTATATATCCATTAGTGATTCGAATTATTCAAAAGTAACACAACATTTTTTCGTTGTAGTTTACTTTATCAGTATCATTCTATTGCAATTCAAAAAGTTATATTATTTAAGTGACCTAGTCTCATAAACAGCAAATAAATTCTTAGTTTAGTACTAAATTATACCTTAGACCAGCAGTTCTTAACTTTTTTTGATGTTTTACTTGGATCAGTTCCTGTATCATTTGTTTGATTTACACTAGTAGATTACTTACTGAGATTTAAGCGTCGTTAGCCTTGAAAGAGGTAAACGATGGTTGTGTAAAATATGTTATTAATGTTGGTTCATTGCATTCTTAATGGTACAGAACTATATACTTTTGTAAGTAGTATATCTAAGGTTTAAGTATGTGGAAGGTTTATGCCACTTAGACAGAAACTAAGCTAAAATTCTCCATTTACATAAGTAAGTATTTAAGTCTTAAATTGTATAAATAAAGTTTGGACATCTTTTAAATTAGACACTTACATGTCCACAAATTTTCAGGTAATTTTGTAATATTTTTTGTTTTCACCTACTTACAATTATTACGTCATGACCCTGTAGTCGCATACAATATAAACTAAGTAATTTTTACTTACACATTAGTTGTATATGGACATATCTTTTGGATTGTAAATTATTAACTTTGTTTTAAATAAGACTAATTGTATGTACATAATAAGTAATGGATAAGGTGTATCTTACTTAAACTAACAGATACAAACATTTAACGTTTTAACTTGAGGTTATATTTGAGTTGTTTTGAATAACAGTTTTTGTAGTACCATTTAAGCCAAGGTTTAAGTCTTCACGATTGTTAATGTATATTATATGTTTTCTAATGTCTTATATCTAAGCATAAATTTGCTGTCAATCAATTTGAAAGACACTAGTATCTTATCTTCATACTCTCTCTCTCTTGTAACATCTTACTTTGCAATTTTAAGCACAGTAGAAAGACGCAAACTAGCTTTCGACAGCAACCGAGAGCTGCTTTTGTTTTCCAGTTTAACTGCGGGCTCGACAAACACTTGTTGGCTTTACGAATGAGTTTGCTCAGGTCACGTGTCTTGTTATGTACCTCTCGAATCGTTGCATCAGTTAGCACGCAATAGTCATCTTTTACTTTTCTGCTTTAAAGGATCAAAAGTAATTTATAGCCGATATATGCTCTCATTTTCTTCAGATGAATTGCTCGAGTTGTCCATGTCCATACTTCTAAAAAAATATAGTAGTTCATATTGAGAATTAATATGCTTAACATTTCTTTTATAGTAACTCTCATTTTGAAAACCGTCGATTACTTAGTCAACGCTTAAACATTGTTCGTTTGAAATTTCTAGTTATTTCTCCAAATTTGCGTTGAAATTCTCTGAAAAGAAACAAAAATCACAAAACTGGGAAATTACCCATTGTTGATACAAGAAGCTTCTAGCAGAAGTTGACAATTGTGTTGAAATGTGACATTTTTCCAAATTATGGCAAGTAGAAGACTTCAAAGTTGGTCAAACATATGCTCATCGGCTTTCAAGTGCAAAAACCTACAAGTTTTAAAGGTATTAGAAAAACCAAATAGTTCAAATTCAAAGCTTTGAAGTTTTAAAGCTCTATTTTGCTTATTTTTCATCGTTTTAATAACTTTTTTGGTGTTTTTTAGCATGAAATTTTCCGCAAAGAACGATGGAAATGCTTATTTTTAATTATTGCCAAGTTTAAAACGAAAATGAAAAAAATCAAAAAAAAAAGCTTTACTCGTTCATAATCATTCAATTTTGTTGCATAAAAATTTGCATAACTTTAAATAATTACAGTCTACTTAGAAGAAGACATCTTTTTTATAAAGTCTACTAATTTAGTTAGTTCTTTTACAGTAAATTAAACAATACTTACTTTGACTAACAGTTTCATTAATAGTTTTGTACGTGTTAATATATTTTGTAAAGTTAAGTTACCCCTTGGTGTCCGTATAAACATTTATTCACATGTTTATTGCAGCATAAATGTAATTGACCTGAAATGTTTATGGTGTTGAATATTAAAACTAATAGAAGTTTACTAAAACAAACATAAAATAAGGTTTAATAAAAATTTGTTCTAAAAAAGTCAACTTGGTTTAATGAAAGGAAAAGTGCACTTTTATTTTAATAAATATATTTGTTAGTTTACACATTTATTGTTGTAAATAAGTTATATAGTTTTTACATTAATGTTTGTTTGGTTTTTAGACATTTAACTGTTTATAAAAACCTTTAAGTTTAAACAGAAGTTTAAAGCTGAAATTAAAATGTGGCAGAAATATTTGTTATCAACATATTTTAAATTTTTCTGATTATCGAAGCGTTTAATAAGTTTACTTCTTTCATTTAGATTTAAGCAACAAAAATAAAAACTGCGTTTAATAAGTACATCTGCTTATGCAGCTTTTGAATGAAAGATTTTCAAATATCAAAATTCGCGTAAAAGTTTTGTACAAAACAAACAGCCATATCTTTGTACGTGTATTTCAAGTGAAGAGTATAACAAATATTTATAGTAAAGTTAGAAAGCAATAGCTAAATAAACTTGTTTAAAATTAAAGTTACTTATATTTTTTTGCACTTACGAGGTCTCTTAACGAAACATAGTTGGCAACATAGAGTCTTAAAAGAATTAAATATAATATTTCTCCTCTAGTAATTGATATCTCTTTAGTTGTTTTGTAAAAATCAAAGCATTAAGTAACTTTATATACCAGCATTAAGGTCTACTCACAGGTGGTTGTGTAGTGCAGTGATTGTCTACCCGCCCAGTGAGCCGGAGGTAGCGAGATCGAGTCCGGCGATCGGCAGTTTTTGAAAATAAAACTTTACTAAATTGTTTTAGGTTGAATTGTTCAGTATCTTAAATTGCTCTATAACCTATAAATTTTTTTGACCTTATGTTATTTAAACTTAAAATTAAGTTAAACAATAAAACTTATGAACGTTAATATAATATAAAAGCTTATATTCAAACTTCTTAAAAAGTATTTTTGTCAGAAACGGATTGTGCTCTTTTGTTACCTATATCTTTGTTAACCTATAATAATAAAAGTTTTACAGATTTTATTTACTTATGAACAACTTAAGTTATCTTTAACTTTTATTAAGTTATACTTTTCAATATGTAATACTTAAACTTGAACCCACAATTTTTATTGTTACTCATAGTTAAAAACCTTATTCAGTATACAAAAACAGTTTAAACTATATTGATAAGACTAAACTAAATACTTGCTACTAATTTCTAACAATTATAAACAGAGTTAATTCCAGAAGAAAGATTGGATGAGATTAAACGCCTTCTGTGAGTTTATTTTGATCATTATTTAATAGAGAAAGACAGTTATCATAAAAAAATATTTTTTTGATTTTAAGTATTAAAGTAAAGCTATTTTTTTTAGGTATATAAGTTTAAAAAACAATCAGTGCATTGAAAATTTTTTTCACTAGTCTACGTATTATGGTATAAACGAGTAATATTTATAAGATATATGTTATCAATATTGATGTCAATATTTTTTGGCATAAAACTTTATTGCTTTATTTTTAATACGAATAAAATACATATTGCTTTACATTGTTACCAAATCAATATTTTGTATACAGTATTTTGTATAATCAACAATTAAGTTTATTTGAGACTGTTTTGTTAATGAATATCCATCGTGCGTGTCATTATATTTGTTTCATCAATATTTTTTTTCACAGGTCATTGGTTTAAACAACACCATATTTCCGAAAGTCCTTATTTTAGGATGATCGTAAGTACATTATTTTTCTAATAATGTATTTACGAATATATATCTAACTGTGAAATTAACACAAAATACTTAATTATGTGAAAACATATGCATTTAATTATTCATTGACTAACGACTGAGAAACATTACATATACATCAATCTAAGTATCTAAAGTAGTTATGTTACATAATTCTTTCGTATTACAAAATATAAGTACTAAATTATATTATTTATTTAATATCAACAGATAAACGAAGATGGATTTGTAAAATTTGATGAAATGATTAAGTTTTATGGTTCGCCATAAGTAATTCGCCATAAGAAAGTATAGTGAATATTAAAAAACTTAATTTTTCATCGTTTTGATAAATTTTTTTGTGTTTTTTAGCATGAAATTTTCCGCCAGAAACGATGGAAATGTTTATTTTTAAGTATTGGCAAGTTTAAAAAGAAAAGAAAATAAATTCCAAAAATAAGTTTTAGTTGTTCATTATCATTCAATTTGATAGCATAAAAATTTGCATAAATTTCAATGACTACAGTTGGTATGGTCTTTAGACAAAAACTACATTTTTATAAAGTATATTAATGTAATTAGTTGTTTAACAGTTTATAAAATAATTTTTACTTTGACTCATAGTTTCATTAGTATTTTGATACGTGTTAATATAGTTTGTAAAGTTAAACTTTAGTGTCCTAAAAAATGCTTACTCACATATTTATTGCAACTTACGGTTCTCTTTACTACTAGTTTGAAGTGTTTTTTTATAAATAAGTACTACACAAATCAACAAGCTTTATAAACTAGATTTAAATAACTATCAATGCAAATAATAGCTGTTAGCTTAAATATTAAGTAAGATAACATTAGATTAAATTGTTAGTTTTATCATTGTTTTTTTAAATGACAAACATAAAATAGTTTTTGTGTATAAAAAGATATAATTATACTTTTGTTAAACTAGAAAAACAAACCATGATATAAGGAAATAACTTTAGTTAAAAACTATATACAGCAACAAGTTCACACATATTAACTTTTGAAGAATGATAACATTTTAAGGATTATGATAGATTTTAGCTTAGTTTTTATGTAAGTTAGATGATAAGTAAAATGTGCAGGTTTTTGTATATAGTTTAAACAACACAGTATTATGAATTGATGATAGTTCATCTTTCTAAGTTTTCAACAGTTCATTGTGTTACAATATTAAGAGTTTATTAAAAGTCCCACTCAAAACTAAACAAGTGTCTAACTACTTTTGAATAACTTGAATTTATTACTGTTTTGAACAGATTATCTAAGTGAACAATACTACTCAAAAGTATTAAAAGTTTACATTAGCAAGTTATTTGACTATACACAGTCAAGTCTTATAGATAAGTTTGTCAGTGCACACTTGAAAAAAAAATGTCAAGTATTAAGAAGTATGTACACTTATTTATAAACTTGATGAACTGTTTTTGTGTTTATGTCGAAACTTAATTGTTTTATGTGTATTAAACTGTTAAATTAAGAAATAATGCTAAACTTAAGTCATGTAAAAATAAGTTATTGTACAAAATAACGACCAAATTGATAATAGTGAGTTGTGAAGTTAAGCTGGGCATTAATGTCTGCATAAATGTTTATTCACGTACTTATTGCAACTAAGTATACTAGAGTGAAGTATTGTTTTAATAATAAGTACACAAACCAATAAGTTTCTACAAAAAGTTATTGAGAAAAAACTTCACAATTAATCACAAGCTTAATGTAATAGTATTAGCAACACGACTTAATTTTAGACTCTTGTAGAATTCTTTTTGTTTAAGCAGTTAGTTAATGGTTAAAAATGTAAATCTTTGAACTAAAATGAAGGTTTAAAGCGGAAATTAGGAATATAGCAGTGATATTTGTTATGAAGATACTAGTGCCTGCTATGTGTTTCAATTTCTAACTCATATCATACAAAAGCATACAAGTTTGAAACGTGTTCAAAAACCAAATAGTTCAAATTTAAAGCTTTCATTTTGTCTATTTTTCATCATTTTTATAAAGTGTTTGGTGTTTTTTAAAGCAGAATTTTGTGCTGAAAACGATAGTAAAATCTATTCTAAAATAAAACAAAGTTTAAAAAAGTTATAGCAAAAAAGTTAAAACAAGCTTAAAATTTTCAAAGCGAGAGAAGAGAAACCACGTGATAAAATTAATTTTCCGGCTCAAAATTGCCATAAGAAAGTATCGTGAAATAAATCTTATTTTTTATCGTTTTGATAATTTTTTTGGTGTTTTTTCGCATGAAATTTTCCGCCAGAAACGATGGAAATGTTTATTTTTAATTATTGGCAAGTTTAAAATAAATAGAAAAATCTTCCGAAAAAAAGTTATACTTGTTCATTATCATTCAATTTTATAGCATAAAAATTTGCATAAATTTCAATGACTACAGTTGGTATGGTCTTTAGACAAAAATTACTTTCTTATAAAGTATATTGATGTAATTAGTTCTTTAAAAGTTTATAAAACAAATTACTTTGACTAATAATTTCATTAGTATTTTGATACGTGTTAATATAGTTTGTCCTTTATATAGCTAAATTTTAGTGTCCTAATAAATGTCTACTCATATACTTATTGTAACTAAGGGTTCTCTTAAATACTAGTTTGATGTGTTGTTTTATAAATAAGTTCTACACAAATCAACAAGCATTATAAACTGGATTTTAACATGTATTTTTTAATTATGAACAATTTATTATTCTATATATAACACTTCACTTACTGTAATTTGATTTAACAGTATCATTCTATTGTATTTTGCACATACTAGTTAGTTTACCTATAAAAGTCTTCTATCTCATTTATGTTATTATTTAAACATTGTTTTGTTTGTATTGTATGTTTTTAAGTAATTTAGTTCTAATTATAGCTCAAAGTTAAGTAAAGACTGAGTTTTAGTGTTATTAACAGATATGTTCGATTTATAGTGAAATGTTTAATAGTATATACCTTTAAGTAATTCAAATTACTCAACAGTTTTACGTTGTAATTTACTTTATCAGTATCATTCTACTGCATTTCAAAAAAATATCTCAATTCAAGTTACCAAGTCTCATAACAGCAAACAAATTCTTAGTTTAGTATTTATGTGTACTTTAGACTCTTAACTGTTTTTTCGTTTAATTAATCCCAATTTACAGTTCCTGCATCATTTGTTTGAATTACACTAGTAGATTACTTACTGAGATTTAAGCGTCGTTAGGCTTGAAAGAAAAAAAACAATGGTTGTGCAAAATGCTTTACCAATATTGGTACATTGCATTCTTAATGGTACAGAACCATATACTTTATCTAAGTAGTATATAAGGAACACTGAATGTAAAAGGTTTATGCCACTTAGACAGAAACTAAGTTAAAATTTTTCAGTTACATAAGTAAGTATTTACGTCTTAAATTGTATAAATAAAGTTTGGACATCTTTTAAATAAGACACTTACAAAATACCGTTTTTGTCCACAATTTTTCAGGTAATTTTGTGATATTTTTTATTTTTACCTATTTACAATTGTTACGTCATGACCCTGAGTCTCATACAGAAAAAACTTAGTAATTTTTACTTACACTTTAGTTGTACATGGATATCGTCTTTAGGATTATCAATTATTAAATTTGTTTCAAATAAGACTAATTCTAAGTACATAAAAAGTGTTGGATAAGGTGTGTCTTAATTAAACTAACAGATACAAACATATATGAATAATATATGCTCTTAAATAAATTACTGCTGCGTATAAAAGAATTTTAATTTTAAATTACAATCAAGTCTTAATAATACTTAATCATTAATTATCATATTGTTGCGCTGGTTTATGTGATTGTTTCTAGTTTTAGTCCACATAAAGTTCTACAAATTGTATGCATTATCATGGTAACGAAAGGTCTTTTTTTAACTATTTAATTTTGGTGTTTATTTTCGACTCAATATTAAATATTACAATATTTAAATTCAAATTAAAGTTTTATGTTTTATAGTATGTATCCTGTGTTTTGCGTACTACAAATGATACATGTTTGTAGTAGACATTCTGGTATTATTCTATAATTAACACTTCAACTTACTTTTTTGTTGTAATTAAATTTAAATTTCAAGTATAGTTTGTGATACTTGATTATGTGGTAACTCATAGTTCGTTTAACTTGAGGTCTAAATTAAACTTTATATTTATAATGAATAGTATACTTTTATTAAAAAACGTGCTTTAAGCAGTTTGAATGAATCTCGTTTGTAATTTAATTTAAATTTCAAGTATAGTTTGTGATACTCGATTATGGGGTAACTCATAGTTCGATTAACTTAAGGTCTAAATGAAACTTTATATTTGTAATGAATAGTATATTTTTATTAAAAAACGTGCTTTAAGCAGTTTGAATGAATTTCGTTTGTAATTTTATTTAAATTTCAAGTATATTTTGTGATACTCGATTATGGGGTAACTCATTGTTCGTTTAACTTGAGGTCTAAATGAAACTTTATATTTGTAATGAATAGTATATTTTTATTAAAAAAACGTGCTTTAAGCAGTTTGAATGAATTTCGTTTGTAATTTAATTTAAATTTCAAGTATATTTTGTGATACTCGATTATGGGGTAACTCATAGTTCGTTTAACTTAAGGTCTAAATGAAACTTTATATTTGTAATGAATAGTATATTTTTATTAAAAAACGTGCTTTAAGCAGTTTGAATGAATCTCGTTTGTAATTTAATTTAAATTTCATGTATATTTTGTGATACTCGATTATGGGGTAACTCATAGTTCGTTTAACTTAAGGTCTTTATAAAACTTTATATTTGTAATGAATAGTATATTTTTATTAAAAAACGTGCTTTAAGCAGTTTGAATGAATCTCTTTTGTAATTTAATTTAAATTTCATGTATATTTTGTGATACTCGATTATGGGGTAACTCATAGTTCGTTTAACTTAAGGTCTAAAGGAAACTTTATATTTGTGATGAATAGTATATTTTTATTAAAAAACGTGCTTTAAGCAGTTTGAATGAATCTCGTTTGTAATTTAATTTAAATTTCAAGTATATTTTGTGATACTCGATTATGGGGTAACTCATAGTTCGTTTAACTTGAGGTCTAAATTAAACTTTATATTTGTAATGAATAGTATATTTTTATTAAAAAACGTGCTTTAAGCAGTTTGAATGAATCTCGTTTGTAATTTAATTTAAATTTCATGTATATTTTGTGATACTCGATTATGGGGTAACTCATAGTTCGTTTAACTTGAGGTCTAAATTAAACTTTATATTTGTGATGAATAGTATATTTTTATTAAAAAAACATTACAATATTACAAACGAGATTCATTAAAATTGCATTAACCGCATTTTGTTGATAAAAGTATACTAATCATAATAAACATAAAGTTTAATTCAGACCTCAAGTTTAACGAATTATGATATGCTCCATAATCGAGTACACAAAATATACTTGAAATTTAAATTAAATTACAAACGAGATTCATTAAAATTGGATTAACCTCATTTTGTTGATAAAAGTATACTAATCATAATAAACATAAAGTTTAATTTAGACCTCAAGTTTAACGAATTATGATATGCTCCATAATCGAGTACACAAATTTTTAAGCAGATTTATTCATGTTTAATTCTACCTTTTTAATTAACATAAAAGTAATCAAAAGTAAATTCTATTTTTTCAAGTAAAAAAATCTCTTGGTGACATGTTGTTTGGCTAATACTCAAAAGATAAAATTTCAACACTTAAAAACACAAAGGGAAAACTATTAAGCTTAAAATCAAAAGCAAGCAAAAATAATTAAACAATCCAATCAAGTGGTCCTGACCAGTGAATCAATATGTTTTGAAATTTAAGTTGAAATTTAAGTAAATTTTTCCATGGTACTTAATTATTGGTTTAAAAAAATTACAGCAAAAGTTATATTAGTTTTTAAGTTGGCTATTTAAGTTTAAAACTATGGTATATAAAATTCAAGCTAAAAAAAGAAATCTAGTACTTTTTGAAATATTAAAAAGATGAATTTTATATTAGTTAAAAATTGACTGTTAAAATTATATAAAATCCGGAAAACTTACATGTTTTATTTTTATAACTTTTACATTATTTAGCAACGAAAAGACCATTTTTTCAATAAAAACCAAAAAAAAAAAAAATTTTAATTGTATTATTCGATCCTGACCTGTGAATTACCTTGTCTTAATAAAAACTTTAAAAATATTAATAAACAAAAAACTTTACATAAAATACTTTTAATCCAAGAAACTAAAGGTTACTAAATATGAAAAGCAATAATAAAATAGATAGTTTCAAACTAATCATACTTACAAGAAAGCTAGGTTTGGCAAGAAAGCAACCCTGTAACTAACACAGTTGTTATTTACCACTTGAAATAATAAATTCTCTTAAATAGCAGAAGTTTTGGAATAATGAGTATTTAGTATAGAGCTGCTTTTTAAAAAAGTTTTTTTTATTTTTTTACCGACTAAAGGCTTTTTTTGTTATTTGAAAATTAATAGATTATTCAAGTAAGTTGTAGAAGTAAATTAAGAAAATAACTTGTTACTGGAATGGAAGATATCAAAATTAAACACTCTTTTAGCTTGTAAACCATTGTTTAAAATAAAGTAAACGAAAAAAATTATTATCAAATATTTCAATAACCAAGAAAAAAACAACACAACAAGAGCTTATATGTAAAATTAGTTAGAAATGAGTGTTATGTTGAGTGGAATAAAAGTTTTAACGAATATATAAATATTTTTTAAATTAAATAAAATGTGACCGTGCAGTAAGATAAAACTATACTGCAAATATAAGTTTTTATGTGAAAAAAAAAAACTGCTATATTCTTGTAAGCTTTTTTGTGGGTACAGTTTTGGCATATCTGTTTATAAAACTGTTTGATTGTTTTAATAGTCATAAATAAATATTTTCTAACTCACAAAAACCGACATTAATAATAGATTTTACAAATAACAAATATAATAAGAAATTATAAGACTAGAAGTTTAAAAAAAAATTGTTTTACTCGTGAAAAATAACGCTCTTGTTCTATAATTCTCATTTTTCATCGTTAATATAAAGTTTTAGGTATTTTTTTGCATAGAATTTTATGCCCAAAATGATGGAGACATTTGTTTTTAAGTATTGGCAAGTTTAAAATAAAAATAAATAAAATTTCAAAAATAAAACTTACCTGTTCATTTTTATTCAATTTTGTTGCTCAAAAATTTGCATAAATTTTCATATTTATAGTTTTGTCTAGTTTTCAGATAATAACTACTTAAGCTTGTTTATGTCAGTTAGGTAAACTTGCTGTTCTTATTATAACAAAACTGCTTATTGAGTTGAATACTTAAATTAATGAAAGTTTACAAAAATAATTCTAAATAAAATACTTTCAATAAACATTTGTGTTCAATTGTTTTGCTAAAATAATCAACTTAATTGTGTTTTGCTTGTTGAATAAATTCGTTTGTATACTCTTGTGTTATACATTTATTATTTTTAACAAGTTATATAGTTTTACATTTAACGTTTGTTTACCTTTATAAGTTTAATTGTTTATACAAAACCTTTAAATTTAAACATAAGTTTAAAACTGAAATTAAAAATGTAGCACAGATATTTGTTATCAACATAGTTCAAATATTAGCATCTGCTATTTGTTTTAACTTTTATTTCATATGTTGTTGAAAAATATAAGTTTGAAAGATCCTCTAAAACAAGCAATAAATGTAATTTAAAGTTCTATTTTGCTTATTTTTCATGATTTTTATAAACTGTTTGGTGTTTTTTGAAGCAGGTGCTCAACATGATGGTAAATTTCATTTAAAATTAAAACCAGGTTTAAAAAAAACAAAAAGTTTTAAAACAGGTTAAAGTTTTCAAAGGTAGAGAAAATAAAATAAATTTTCCTGTTTAAATTTTCATTCAGTTTCCATAATTTATAATGACTACAGCTGGTTAGGTCTTAAGATAAAAACTGCTTTTTTATAGAGTTTATTAATGTAATTAGTTCTTTAACAGTTTATTAAAGACTTTTTACTTTGCTAACAGTTTTAATAGTGTTTTGATAAGTATTAATATAGTTTGTAAAGTTAAGCTTAAACATTGGTGTCTGTATAAGTATTTATTCTCATACTTATTGCAACTAAATGTTCTCTTTAATACTAGAGTTAAGAATTATTTTATAAATAAGTATTACACTAATCAATAAGAAATAAGTTTTATTAACTAGTTTTAAGTAACTTTTAATGTAAATTATAGCTGTTAGCTCAAGTATTAAGTAAGATAATGTTAGGTTAGTGGGTTAGTTTTATCATTATGATTTAAATGACAAACATAAAATAGTTTTTGTATATAAAAAGTTAATCTTTACTTTAGTGAAACTTGAAAATAATACTGAAATAACTATGATAAAATAAAACACCCTTTGTTATAAACCACATATAGCAATAAGTTCACATATATTTAATTTTGAATGGTACTAATTCATGATAAAGCTTATATGTAAGTTACATGATAAGTAAAATGAGCAGGTTTTTCCATCAGGAACAGTATGTAATTTAAAAACACAATACTATGATTACTTGTGTTACAGTTTTAAGAGTCTATTAGAGCTAAACTAGTTCAACTGTTCTGCAGCTCACAAGTTTTTATTCAAATAGCTTGAATTTAATACTGTTTTGAAAAAGTTAATTAAGTAAACAATAGTGTTCACAAGTTAAAAGTTCACATTATCAAGTTATTTGACTATAAATAGAAATACAGTCAAATCATATAGATAACTTTGTCAGTGTACACATCAAATAAAAACTATTTTTCTGTCAAGTAGTACACTTATCTATAAACTTGATGAAATGTTTTTATTGTATGCCATAACTTACATTAAACTTTTTAATTAAGTCAAATTAAGCTAAATTTAAGTCATGTAAAAATAAACTGTTGACCAAATTAAAAGTACAGAGTTTGTAAAATTAAGCTTTAATGTGTGCGTAAATTTTTATTCACATACTTGTTTTAAGGTGTTTTTAATACTAGAGTGATGTATTCTTTTATAAATATGTACACAAACCAACAGGTTTCCATAAAAAGTAGCTTACTAATCAATCACAAGTTTACTGTGATTGTATTAAATTAACGCCTTTATTTTAGTCATTTATATTTACTCATGTAAGTAATGTTTTGTTTAAGCAGTTAATGAATAGATACAAATGTATACCTTTAAACTAAAACAAAGATTTAAAGCTGAAATTAAAAATATTGCAGACATATTTGTTATGAACGCAGTTCGAATACTAGTATCTGCTGATTGTTTTTAAACCCTTTCATGCAAAAAGATACAAGTTTGAAAAACCAAACAATTCAAATTTCAAGCTTTGAAGCTTTTAATCCTTATTTTTCATCCTTTTTATAAAGTGTTTGGTGTTTTTTGAAGCAGAATTCGGCGCTTGACATGATGGTAAATATTATTTTTGAAAAAAACTAGGTTTAAAAAAATTATAGCGAAAAGTTTAAAATCAGCTTAAAACTTTCTAAGTGAGAGAAGAGAGAACCCGTGTATGTCACCAAGCGAATTTTTTGCACCAAGTTTTTATTTGTTACGTAATTATAAAAAATTGTGTTTGCAGAAATTTTTCATGAAAATTGCATTCATTAGTAAAATGTTTTCTTACTGGTAGCAGCTCTTGTCATTTTTTTTTTAAACTTTACTTTCATAAATTATTTTAGAGTTTACCTTCTATATATTTTTTTTAAGTAATAAAAGGTAGTAAAAGCAGATACATAAAATCAATTACTTGGTTTGAAAAAAAATCAGCATTGTCTTTAACAGTTGAAACTTAAACTGTTTATGCTTGAAAAAGGTACATAAAACAAATTGTGATGCCTGTATGTTTTAAAAGTATCTTGAATCAACAGTCTTCTACTCTAACCATGTGACTCATTATCTTTTTTTTTCATGACTTAAGAGAAAAGTCTTTATTTTTATGTTGAGAAAGTGTCTCAAATCAACAGTCTGCTACATTATATTAGTAATCCTTTGTATCTATTTAATCATAGTTGCACTGAAAAGTTTTTATTAAGCACAAACAAATTGGGCATCTTCTATTTTAATTGTTAAATTATTTTAGAGTTTACCTTTTTATATGCTTTTTTTAAGTAATAAAAGGTAGTAAAAGCAGATACATAAAATCAATTAGTTGGTTTGAAAAAAAATCAGCATTGTCTTTAACAGTTGAAACTTAAACTGTTTATGCTTGAAAAAGGTACATAAAACAAATTGTGATGCCTGTATGTTTTAAAAGTATCTTGAATCAACAGTCTTCTACTCTAACCATGTGACTCATCTTTTTTTTTCATGACTTAAGAGAAAAGTCTTTATCTTTATGTTGAAAAAGTGTCTCAAATCAACAGTCTGCTACAATTTATTAGTAATCCTGTGTTTCTATTTAATCATAGTTGCACTGAAAGGTTTTTATTAAGCACAAGCAAATTGGGCATCTTCTATTTTGATTCTACAGCAATCATCTATACCATATTCTTGCCACTAACCTTCTTGTGGCAATTTAAATATCAGGTCTGTTCTTGGTTTACTGCTCTTACTGAGGTAAGTGCTTTATATGTTATACAAAATAGTTAATGTTAAGATGATAAATGTCATATAAGATAATTATTTATTAAGGGTTGCCAACACTTAATTTATTAGTAGTGCTCAATATACTTGATAATTAGTTGTTTCATTAAATATTGTCGTTAATTTTGTAAATGTAGAATACCATTAGTATAAATTAGTGCTCAAAATCGACTGATATCAAGTATAAGTGAAGTACATAACACATTAGTTTCTAATTTTAATAAAGTTAAGATGAAATTTGGTTTAATAGAGTACAGTTTTTGAATAAAAGAGTGGCAGCCCTTATAAATGCATGTCATAAAATTATGAATTAATTACAATGAAAGTTTTAGATTAAAAAATATCCTATAGAGTATAGTGTTTCTAAAGTGTGTGAAAGTAACTAAAGAGCTGTTACTATTAAACATTATTAGCTTTTCTATATGTCTAAAGTTATGTGTTGTTAATCTTTATAAATAAATTTCAATATAAATGTTCAATTATCAATATAGAGCTAAAAATCAAGCTGATATAAGTCTGAATGTTACAAGCTTTAAAGTTAAGTAGTTAATTTGCACACTTATAGAGACACATTGATGTTAATTTCTAAAGTAAATGTTTTGTTATTATAATTAAGAAATTAAAGCTATAGTGTAAAATGATTCTGTATAAGTGACATATTTTGTTACCTGTGAACATATAGGAACACAAACAACATTCAGGCAGCTTGATCAACTGCCTGATGTTTAGTGTTTTTATATGTTTACATAACTAAGTTAGATAAGAGTCTGGTTTGTTTCAGTCACTTGTAATGATTATAGTTAACAGTAATAATAAAATTCAAAGTTTTGTTATGATAAGAAAACTGTAACTAGCTGACAAAAACCAGACTGTTATATGACTATGTATGATCTTTATAAAAAGACTATATTGTACAGATTTTTTTAGAGTACTTGAAAATAGTCTTTGTTTTGAATTTTAATTGTGACATTATAAAATATTATATCATAAGCATTTGTTTTATCTTCACTTGACACAATGTGTAGCATTAAATAAGTTGTTTTTTTCCAATAAATATGAAATTCCATATAAAATAAACACTTTGATATACTATTAGATAATGTCACCATAAAAGTTCTAAGAAAGACTATTTAAACAATTAATATGCAAGTATGCTAACCATTTTTTCTAAACATAAAACACTGTCAAAAACTATTGAAAACAAAAAGAAATATAATTTTCAGTTAAATATTTTTATAATTATATTGTATAATTATTATTGTTGTTGGTTAATAGTTACTTAAAAAGAGTTTTTGACAGTAGTGGTTTAGATTTGAATATGTTAGTTGCATGTATAGAAATTGAATAAGGTAAGTTAGGCCATATTTTAAGTGGGCCGGCTGCAGTTGTAAGGTTTTGTATGTGTTTTAAATCATAACATTATGCAAATGATGTAAAGTGATAAATCAGCAGAATGTTACCAAAATTTTAATACAAACCCTTTCCCTAACCCAAGTAATATATTAGCCAATCAGAAGCGACCTTAGAACTGCAGCCTTATAAGCCAACTTAGAACTATTTAAGATGCAAGTAGTTTTAAAATGAACAAAAAGTTCTTTATTGCTCACATAAAGGATTATGTCTAAACTGATACTGTAACCATTTAATTTAGGCTCTGAACCATAAGTTTAGAACGTGATTTTAATAAAATTAATATTAATATTAAGGCCCCCCACACAAATTTTTTCACAAATGGGGATTTCCCCAAAGTGAAAATGTGGGGGGAAATTTTTGAGATTGGTAATAAAAATAATTTTTTAAGGCATTTCGCCGGCTCCGCCGGCGAAAAATTTTTCACTTTTCTCCCAACCATTTTTTCTTAAAAACCTAATTACGCTTGGAGCCTAGTTAGTAAGCCTGACAGCCAAACCAGATAAAAGTGTGGTACTGAGCTCCAAGAAGTAGTTCGGTTTTGAGTTAAAGTGGTGGCGGACAGCTTTCGTTATTTGTGCATAAGTCCCTTCCGCTGCGAGTTCTCTTCGAGAACTCTTGCTCCAGGGACTTTTGCACAAATAACGAAAGCCGTCCTTTAGGCCGCGTCCTTATGCTGGTCGGCACCTAATTAGTTTTTTGTTTGATGTACGAGTAGTTACGCACGTTCTTTTAGTATGTTATTTTTCTCTTATATACTTGTTAGTATCAAGATGTATGTTTATATTAAATACAAATGAATTACAGTAAAGTTTTCTGTTTTATAGTATATAACATTGATGTAGTACTCCAAATGGTACAGTTTTGGAGTAGACAATCAATTTATTATTCTATATAGAACACTTCACTTACTGTAATTTGATTTACTAATATCGTTCTTTTGTATTTTGTCTCATAAATTTACCAGTTGTACATACCAGTTAGTTAACCTAATAAGATAGAGTAGTCTTCTATCTATTTTATGTTATTGTTTAAACAAGCCTTAGCTTTATTGTTTTGTTTGTATTGTACTTTGTTAAGTAATTTGATTCTACTTATAGCTCAAAGTTAAGTAAAGACTGAACAGAGTTTTAGTGTTATTTACAGATATGTTTAATAGTATATATCCATTAGTGATTCGAATTATTCAAAAGTAACACAACATTTTTTCGTTGTAGTTTACTTTATCAGTATCATTCTATTGCAATTCAAAAAGTTATATTATTTAAGTGACCTAGTCTCATAAACAGCAAATAAATTCTTAGTTTAGTACTAAATTATACCTTAGACCAGCAGTTCTTAACTTTTTTTGATGTTTTACTTGGATCAGTTCCTGTATCATTTGTTTGATTTACACTAGTAGATTACTTACTGAGATTTAAGCGTCGTTAGCCTTGAAAGAGGTAAACGATGGTTGTGTAAAATATGTTATTAATGTTGGTTCATTGCATTCTTAATGGTACAGAACTATATACTTTTGTAAGTAGTATATCTAAGGTTTAAGTATGTGGAAGGTTTATGCCACTTAGACAGAAACTAAGCTAAAATTCTCCATTTACATAAGTAAGTATTTAAGTCTTAAATTGTATAAATAAAGTTTGGACATCTTTTAAATTAGACACTTACATGTCCACAAATTTTCAGGTAATTTTGTAATATTTTTTGTTTTCACCTACTTACAATTATTACGTCATGACCCTGTAGTCGCATACAATATAAACTAAGTAATTTTTACTTACACATTAGTTGTATATGGACATATCTTTTGGATTGTAAATTATTAACTTTGTTTTAAATAAGACTAATTGTATGTACATAATAAGTAATGGATAAGGTGTATCTTACTTAAACTAACAGATACAAACATTTAACGTTTTAACTTGAGGTTATATTTGAGTTGTTTTGAATAACAGTTTTTGTAGTACCATTTAAGCCAAGGTTTAAGTCTTCACGATTGTTAATGTATATTATATGTTTTCTAATGTCTTATATCTAAGCATAAATTTGCTGTCAATCAATTTGAAAGACACTAGTATCTTATCTTCATACTCTCTCTCTCTTGTAACATCTTACTTTGCAATTTTAAGCACAGTAGAAAGACGCAAACTAGCTTTCGACAGCAACCGAGAGCTGCTTTTGTTTTCCAGTTTAACTGCGGGCTCGACAAACACTTGTTGGCTTTACGAATGAGTTTGCTCAGGTCACGTGTCTTGTTATGTACCTCTCGAATCGTTGCATCAGTTAGCACGCAATAGTCATCTTTTACTTTTCTGCTTTAAAGGATCAAAAGTAATTTATAGCCGATATATGCTCTCATTTTCTTCAGATGAATTGCTCGAGTTGTCCATGTCCATACTTCTAAAAAAATATAGTAGTTCATATTGAGAATTAATATGCTTAACATTTCTTTTATAGTAACTCTCATTTTGAAAACCGTCGATTACTTAGTCAACGCTTAAACATTGTTCGTTTGAAATTTCTAGTTATTTCTCCAAATTTGCGTTGAAATTCTCTGAAAAGAAACAAAAATCACAAAACTGGGAAATTACCCATTGTTGATACAAGAAGCTTCTAGCAGAAGTTGACAATTGTGTTGAAATGTGACATTTTTCCAAATTATGGCAAGTAGAAGACTTCAAAGTTGGTCAAACATATGCTCATCGGCTTTCAAGTGCAAAAACCTACAAGTTTTAAAGGTATTAGAAAAACCAAATAGTTCAAATTCAAAGCTTTGAAGTTTTAAAGCTCTATTTTGCTTATTTTTCATCGTTTTAATAACTTTTTTGGTGTTTTTTAGCATGAAATTTTCCGCAAAGAACGATGGAAATGCTTATTTTTAATTATTGCCAAGTTTAAAACGAAAATGAAAAAAATCAAAAAAAAAAGCTTTACTCGTTCATAATCATTCAATTTTGTTGCATAAAAATTTGCATAACTTTAAATAATTACAGTCTACTTAGAAGAAGACATCTTTTTTATAAAGTCTACTAATTTAGTTAGTTCTTTTACAGTAAATTAAACAATACTTACTTTGACTAACAGTTTCATTAATAGTTTTGTACGTGTTAATATATTTTGTAAAGTTAAGTTACCCCTTGGTGTCCGTATAAACATTTATTCACATGTTTATTGCAGCATAAATGTAATTGACCTGAAATGTTTATGGTGTTGAATATTAAAACTAATAGAAGTTTACTAAAACAAACATAAAATAAGGTTTAATAAAAATTTGTTCTAAAAAAGTCAACTTGGTTTAATGAAAGGAAAAGTGCACTTTTATTTTAATAAATATATTTGTTAGTTTACACATTTATTGTTGTAAATAAGTTATATAGTTTTTACATTAATGTTTGTTTGGTTTTTAGACATTTAACTGTTTATAAAAACCTTTAAGTTTAAACAGAAGTTTAAAGCTGAAATTAAAATGTGGCAGAAATATTTGTTATCAACATATTTTAAATTTTTCTGATTATCGAAGCGTTTAATAAGTTTACTTCTTTCATTTAGATTTAAGCAACAAAAATAAAAACTGCGTTTAATAAGTACATCTGCTTATGCAGCTTTTGAATGAAAGATTTTCAAATATCAAAATTCGCGTAAAAGTTTTGTACAAAACAAACAGCCATATCTTTGTACGTGTATTTCAAGTGAAGAGTATAACAAATATTTATAGTAAAGTTAGAAAGCAATAGCTAAATAAACTTGTTTAAAATTAAAGTTACTTATATTTTTTTGCACTTACGAGGTCTCTTAACGAAACATAGTTGGCAACATAGAGTCTTAAAAGAATTAAATATAATATTTCTCCTCTAGTAATTGATATCTCTTTAGTTGTTTTGTAAAAATCAAAGCATTAAGTAACTTTATATACCAGCATTAAGGTCTACTCACAGGTGGTTGTGTAGTGCAGTGATTGTCTACCCGCCCAGTGAGCCGGAGGTAGCGAGATCGAGTCCGGCGATCGGCAGTTTTTGAAAATAAAACTTTACTAAATTGTTTTAGGTTGAATTGTTCAGTATCTTAAATTGCTCTATAACCTATAAATTTTTTTGACCTTATGTTATTTAAACTTAAAATTAAGTTAAACAATAAAACTTATGAACGTTAATATAATATAAAAGCTTATATTCAAACTTCTTAAAAAGTATTTTTGTCAGAAACGGATTGTGCTCTTTTGTTACCTATATCTTTGTTAACCTATAATAATAAAAGTTTTACAGATTTTATTTACTTATGAACAACTTAAGTTATCTTTAACTTTTATTAAGTTATACTTTTCAATATGTAATACTTAAACTTGAACCCACAATTTTTATTGTTACTCATAGTTAAAAACCTTATTCAGTATACAAAAACAGTTTAAACTATATTGATAAGACTAAACTAAATACTTGCTACTAATTTCTAACAATTATAAACAGAGTTAATTCCAGAAGAAAGATTGGATGAGATTAAACGCCTTCTGTGAGTTTATTTTGATCATTATTTAATAGAGAAAGACAGTTATCATAAAAAAATATTTTTTTGATTTTAAGTATTAAAGTAAAGCTATTTTTTTTAGGTATATAAGTTTAAAAAACAATCAGTGCATTGAAAATTTTTTTCACTAGTCTACGTATTATGGTATAAACGAGTAATATTTATAAGATATATGTTATCAATATTGATGTCAATATTTTTTGGCATAAAACTTTATTGCTTTATTTTTAATACGAATAAAATACATATTGCTTTACATTGTTACCAAATCAATATTTTGTATACAGTATTTTGTATAATCAACAATTAAGTTTATTTGAGACTGTTTTGTTAATGAATATCCATCGTGCGTGTCATTATATTTGTTTCATCAATATTTTTTTTCACAGGTCATTGGTTTAAACAACACCATATTTCCGAAAGTCCTTATTTTAGGATGATCGTAAGTACATTATTTTTCTAATAATGTATTTACGAATATATATCTAACTGTGAAATTAACACAAAATACTTAATTATGTGAAAACATATGCATTTAATTATTCATTGACTAACGACTGAGAAACATTACATATACATCAATCTAAGTATCTAAAGTAGTTATGTTACATAATTCTTTCGTATTACAAAATATAAGTACTAAATTATATTATTTATTTAATATCAACAGATAAACGAAGATGGATTTGTAAAATTTGATGAAATGATTAAGTTTTATGGTTCGCCATAAGTAATTCGCCATAAGAAAGTATAGTGAATATTAAAAAACTTAATTTTTCATCGTTTTGATAAATTTTTTTGTGTTTTTTAGCATGAAATTTTCCGCCAGAAACGATGGAAATGTTTATTTTTAAGTATTGGCAAGTTTAAAAAGAAAAGAAAATAAATTCCAAAAATAAGTTTTAGTTGTTCATTATCATTCAATTTGATAGCATAAAAATTTGCATAAATTTCAATGACTACAGTTGGTATGGTCTTTAGACAAAAACTACATTTTTATAAAGTATATTAATGTAATTAGTTGTTTAACAGTTTATAAAATAATTTTTACTTTGACTCATAGTTTCATTAGTATTTTGATACGTGTTAATATAGTTTGTAAAGTTAAACTTTAGTGTCCTAAAAAATGCTTACTCACATATTTATTGCAACTTACGGTTCTCTTTACTACTAGTTTGAAGTGTTTTTTTATAAATAAGTACTACACAAATCAACAAGCTTTATAAACTAGATTTAAATAACTATCAATGCAAATAATAGCTGTTAGCTTAAATATTAAGTAAGATAACATTAGATTAAATTGTTAGTTTTATCATTGTTTTTTTAAATGACAAACATAAAATAGTTTTTGTGTATAAAAAGATATAATTATACTTTTGTTAAACTAGAAAAACAAACCATGATATAAGGAAATAACTTTAGTTAAAAACTATATACAGCAACAAGTTCACACATATTAACTTTTGAAGAATGATAACATTTTAAGGATTATGATAGATTTTAGCTTAGTTTTTATGTAAGTTAGATGATAAGTAAAATGTGCAGGTTTTTGTATATAGTTTAAACAACACAGTATTATGAATTGATGATAGTTCATCTTTCTAAGTTTTCAACAGTTCATTGTGTTACAATATTAAGAGTTTATTAAAAGTCCCACTCAAAACTAAACAAGTGTCTAACTACTTTTGAATAACTTGAATTTATTACTGTTTTGAACAGATTATCTAAGTGAACAATACTACTCAAAAGTATTAAAAGTTTACATTAGCAAGTTATTTGACTATACACAGTCAAGTCTTATAGATAAGTTTGTCAGTGCACACTTGAAAAAAAAATGTCAAGTATTAAGAAGTATGTACACTTATTTATAAACTTGATGAACTGTTTTTGTGTTTATGTCGAAACTTAATTGTTTTATGTGTATTAAACTGTTAAATTAAGAAATAATGCTAAACTTAAGTCATGTAAAAATAAGTTATTGTACAAAATAACGACCAAATTGATAATAGTGAGTTGTGAAGTTAAGCTGGGCATTAATGTCTGCATAAATGTTTATTCACGTACTTATTGCAACTAAGTATACTAGAGTGAAGTATTGTTTTAATAATAAGTACACAAACCAATAAGTTTCTACAAAAAGTTATTGAGAAAAAACTTCACAATTAATCACAAGCTTAATGTAATAGTATTAGCAACACGACTTAATTTTAGACTCTTGTAGAATTCTTTTTGTTTAAGCAGTTAGTTAATGGTTAAAAATGTAAATCTTTGAACTAAAATGAAGGTTTAAAGCGGAAATTAGGAATATAGCAGTGATATTTGTTATGAAGATACTAGTGCCTGCTATGTGTTTCAATTTCTAACTCATATCATACAAAAGCATACAAGTTTGAAACGTGTTCAAAAACCAAATAGTTCAAATTTAAAGCTTTCATTTTGTCTATTTTTCATCATTTTTATAAAGTGTTTGGTGTTTTTTAAAGCAGAATTTTGTGCTGAAAACGATAGTAAAATCTATTCTAAAATAAAACAAAGTTTAAAAAAGTTATAGCAAAAAAGTTAAAACAAGCTTAAAATTTTCAAAGCGAGAGAAGAGAAACCACGTGATAAAATTAATTTTCCGGCTCAAAATTGCCATAAGAAAGTATCGTGAAATAAATCTTATTTTTTATCGTTTTGATAATTTTTTTGGTGTTTTTTCGCATGAAATTTTCCGCCAGAAACGATGGAAATGTTTATTTTTAATTATTGGCAAGTTTAAAATAAATAGAAAAATCTTCCGAAAAAAAGTTATACTTGTTCATTATCATTCAATTTTATAGCATAAAAATTTGCATAAATTTCAATGACTACAGTTGGTATGGTCTTTAGACAAAAATTACTTTCTTATAAAGTATATTGATGTAATTAGTTCTTTAAAAGTTTATAAAACAAATTACTTTGACTAATAATTTCATTAGTATTTTGATACGTGTTAATATAGTTTGTCCTTTATATAGCTAAATTTTAGTGTCCTAATAAATGTCTACTCATATACTTATTGTAACTAAGGGTTCTCTTAAATACTAGTTTGATGTGTTGTTTTATAAATAAGTTCTACACAAATCAACAAGCATTATAAACTGGATTTTAACATGTATTTTTTAATTATGAACAATTTATTATTCTATATATAACACTTCACTTACTGTAATTTGATTTAACAGTATCATTCTATTGTATTTTGCACATACTAGTTAGTTTACCTATAAAAGTCTTCTATCTCATTTATGTTATTATTTAAACATTGTTTTGTTTGTATTGTATGTTTTTAAGTAATTTAGTTCTAATTATAGCTCAAAGTTAAGTAAAGACTGAGTTTTAGTGTTATTAACAGATATGTTCGATTTATAGTGAAATGTTTAATAGTATATACCTTTAAGTAATTCAAATTACTCAACAGTTTTACGTTGTAATTTACTTTATCAGTATCATTCTACTGCATTTCAAAAAAATATCTCAATTCAAGTTACCAAGTCTCATAACAGCAAACAAATTCTTAGTTTAGTATTTATGTGTACTTTAGACTCTTAACTGTTTTTTCGTTTAATTAATCCCAATTTACAGTTCCTGCATCATTTGTTTGAATTACACTAGTAGATTACTTACTGAGATTTAAGCGTCGTTAGGCTTGAAAGAAAAAAAACAATGGTTGTGCAAAATGCTTTACCAATATTGGTACATTGCATTCTTAATGGTACAGAACCATATACTTTATCTAAGTAGTATATAAGGAACACTGAATGTAAAAGGTTTATGCCACTTAGACAGAAACTAAGTTAAAATTTTTCAGTTACATAAGTAAGTATTTACGTCTTAAATTGTATAAATAAAGTTTGGACATCTTTTAAATAAGACACTTACAAAATACCGTTTTTGTCCACAATTTTTCAGGTAATTTTGTGATATTTTTTATTTTTACCTATTTACAATTGTTACGTCATGACCCTGAGTCTCATACAGAAAAAACTTAGTAATTTTTACTTACACTTTAGTTGTACATGGATATCGTCTTTAGGATTATCAATTATTAAATTTGTTTCAAATAAGACTAATTCTAAGTACATAAAAAGTGTTGGATAAGGTGTGTCTTAATTAAACTAACAGATACAAACATATATGAATAATATATGCTCTTAAATAAATTACTGCTGCGTATAAAAGAATTTTAATTTTAAATTACAATCAAGTCTTAATAATACTTAATCATTAATTATCATATTGTTGCGCTGGTTTATGTGATTGTTTCTAGTTTTAGTCCACATAAAGTTCTACAAATTGTATGCATTATCATGGTAACGAAAGGTCTTTTTTTAACTATTTAATTTTGGTGTTTATTTTCGACTCAATATTAAATATTACAATATTTAAATTCAAATTAAAGTTTTATGTTTTATAGTATGTATCCTGTGTTTTGCGTACTACAAATGATACATGTTTGTAGTAGACATTCTGGTATTATTCTATAATTAACACTTCAACTTACTTTTTTGTTGTAATTAAATTTAAATTTCAAGTATAGTTTGTGATACTTGATTATGTGGTAACTCATAGTTCGTTTAACTTGAGGTCTAAATTAAACTTTATATTTATAATGAATAGTATACTTTTATTAAAAAACGTGCTTTAAGCAGTTTGAATGAATCTCGTTTGTAATTTAATTTAAATTTCAAGTATAGTTTGTGATACTCGATTATGGGGTAACTCATAGTTCGATTAACTTAAGGTCTAAATGAAACTTTATATTTGTAATGAATAGTATATTTTTATTAAAAAACGTGCTTTAAGCAGTTTGAATGAATTTCGTTTGTAATTTTATTTAAATTTCAAGTATATTTTGTGATACTCGATTATGGGGTAACTCATTGTTCGTTTAACTTGAGGTCTAAATGAAACTTTATATTTGTAATGAATAGTATATTTTTATTAAAAAAACGTGCTTTAAGCAGTTTGAATGAATTTCGTTTGTA
>NW_028139975.1:0-38397 GCF_965202585.1 Thalia democratica | reverse complement strand
TCCTAAAAATTTGAGGTAGTTATCTCAAAAAACGTAGGAGAAGATAAATTTTTAGTGATTTCTAGTTATTTGCCGTTTTAGTTTGCGCCTCCCTTAAGGAACCTACTGTTGCCTCCGACTTTGACAGGCTATATCTCAAAAGTTACTTTGAATTTTTAAAATATGTAAAAAGCATCTTGTAGCTTAGTAAAAACTATACAACATAAGATCAAATTTCAAAAAAGGTGTTTATGTCCCCCTATGCCCTTAATTCTATTATTATTAAATTAAGAAGCATCCCAAGACAATATATAACATTTTCTAGACACTAAAGTTTTTTTTTTCTTATGGTGTAACAAAAAATGCATTAGATGTTACAATACCTAATATTGTTTGAAGTTAAACCAGTGATCTTGTACAAAAATAGTTTATTAGACTGGCAACATTTTGATGACTATAAGGTATGAACAGCTCTACAACATAGTTCCAGATCACCTATATCCAAAAATTAATTTAGCATGACATTTTAAGTAAAAAACAAATAAGTAATTAGTACTAATAATTCTTTATTTCTAAAATTCTGCCAATCCTGCTCCAAAAAGTTAAATATTTTTAAAATTATGCAGTGTAAAACTAGCTAACAAGAAGAATGTTTTTTTTTTTTTTCCAACAAGCTTTTCTAGTCTGGATCTCTAGGATTTAAAGCCGTTCGTTTTAAACAATAAGTCTTAATATAAAGTATATTAAACCAGTTTATATTGATTCTTAAAATACAATTTTTAAGTGAAATAAAAGTAATTAACTTTTTTTAATACATTGAAGAAAATTAAATAAAATTAATTATACCTAAAAAATAACTACTAATAATGATTTTTTAAATTCTCATTTCATCCAAACAATTTAGTTTAAATTTCTAGTTTTATTACTTAAAGAATAAGTAACTTAGCCAAAAATCAAGCTGGAAACATGAAATAAACAGCTAAAAAGTTTAGTTCTTTTTGTAAAACAGTTCAAAAACTTTTTCAAAGCAATAATGATTTTTTATGAACAAGTATTTTGAATAAGCATAAATTAAAAATTGAGCAGACAAGTAAAATAATATAAAAAAATAATCAAGTTCTCCGACATCATCTTTTTAAATTAAAACAAACAAAGCATTAAACTGTTTTTCATAATACTTAATATGTGCTTTTTCGTATAGTGAAAATGTATATGTGTTATAATGTAGGATAATTAAATAGGAATAGACAAAGTTGACTAATTTTACTAAACAAAGAGGATGGTTTTGGAACTTCTTAGAAATTCATTACAATAGGCAACAAAGGATTGAAAATAGATCTTTCAAAAATAATTAGTCTTAATAGTTTTTCAGATTATCATTTGCATTAATTATAACACACTTCCTTTTAAATTCAATCAAGGAATAGAATCTAAGTGAGAACCATTTGTAAAATATAGAGCTTAAAAAAATCATACAATTTACATGAAAGGATACTGTTATATAAGATAGAAAATAAAACTTTTTTTTGTAAAAAAAAATCAGAAGTACTTAAGTAGTTGCTTAAAATTCAAAAGGACAAAGTATAAATTCAAAACTGTGAAATGTATTTTGATATAATGTTTAGTTAGTATTTTTATACAACTTAAAATAAAAACAGCCATACCTTTTTACTACAAATATACATTATATTACCAAAATCTATTTTTGTATTTAATTTATCTTCTTCACTTTTAAGATTTTGTTACTGGCATGCTTTACTTGCAAACGATTTTTCACTATGATTATAAGCACAACGTTTTGTAGTATTGTACTTAGTATTAGTATTCAAGAACAAATTTTATAACTTATAAAATAATGTAAACACTCACCTCTATAGTTATGTTGACAAACTTCCTTTGTCTTCTCACCTTTATCCATTTTCAGCTTATCGTAAATAAAGTTAAGACCTTAAGGTTTTTTAATTAAATTTTTATTTAGCAATTTAAGGAATATAAAAGACATGTATTTACGTAAGAAATTGTCTAACATTACTCTTTACTACAAAACTATAAGTTAATAATGTTTTAAACTCTTTCAGAGGTATGTTTTGGCTTTTTAGTATAATACTTTCTTGTATCCCAACCACGGGGTTTATTAAGAAAGACTCTCATCCTCGGATGAATTCCGTACTTCCAGGTAGACGCAAATCTTTTTCTGAACCAAGCTGGTTGCTGCAAAGGTAAGTTTGGATTGCTTCTTCTCATCTGACTCCACTGTTTTTTAATCAAAAAGTTAAAGTTTGTTCGAATCTTCTCTCTTTTTTCCTGCATTCGAAGGTGCATCTCCTCAATTTTAGGATGGAAACTAGCAATGTCGGCAGGCTGGTCACCATGGTATTTTTTGTTGTAGTCCTTTGGTAGTAAATGCTCTTTAAACTTGTGGTAATAGACAGCACCAACTGCAGACTTTCGCATTTCACCACCTTCCTTGTCTTTTCTGCCATACAATAGCATGTTTTTGGCATTTTCTCTTTCATCAATCACATCTCGAAGGTTGCTCATTGACTCTGCAACTTTATCCAGACGATCGGGACCAGGAATAGGTTTATCGTTATCCAAACAATAATGTTCTTGGGTGTTCAGCATGTTTCTTTCTTTCAAAAGTACAAACCACAACTGATGGAGTTCAACAGCAGATTTTCTTCTCAACAAATCCTTGCTCCAACTACATCCTGATTTGATTTGTTCTTTTCCAAAGTTGCTTGGATTGTCAAAAAATTCTTCAAGGCCAAGTCTATGCGCTGAAGAATGAAAGCTATTAACTTTTTGAGTTGTAAAAGATTTCCAGGCAACTAAACTACTATAACTTGACGCTTTACTAATATTACATCCTTTTAGAAATTTTGATGACAAATTCAAAAGTGCTACATTCATATTAAAAACTTCTGTTGAATTATAATTAATAATAAAAAAATAAGCCAAAACTTTTACTGAAAAAAAAAATTTTGAATTAAAGTTTTTTTATTGTGTATATAATATTTTTATATTTTATATCTAAAGTATTATACACTTTTTGATGTATAGAAGCTATTAACTAACTATTACAGTGTTTAAAAAAGAAACATTCACTTTGAAAGAGTGAAATTTCCAATTTGGAAAATAGAATGATGAAAATTCAATTTTACAAAAAGTAATTACACATTAAACTAGCAGTCTAAGAAGCAACTATAAAATTTGAAGTTTTAAGCTTTGCTAATAGGAACTATTCTAGTTTAAAAATAAAAGTTTATAAGTATAAACGAAGTTAATAAAATGTCAATTTTTATTTTTCATTTAATGTAATTAAATCAGTTTTTAAGTAAAAATCTCATAATGTAAAAAACAGTGTTCATATCATTAAAGTAGAGCACTTGTAAGTTTTAACTATAAGGTATACAAAAAGGAATCATAAAACAATATTAATATTAGTTTCTAGTCCATATAAATTACTTCCCACACTATAATAGATTAAAGAGTCTATTTCCTACTTCTAATTCACCTCAAAATTTCCATAGTGAGGATTATATCTTGGTTATTCACAACAGTGAAATAGTCATGATCTACAGAAGTTCTATTAAACATGCCTAACTGGTCTCCAATTTTTATCTCAATCATGTCTAAATTAAACTGCAGGTTTTGAGTTGAAACAACAACAGGTTTGCCAAGAGGTTGTAGATGACAATGTCCACCCCGATGCTTACTATCATTAATTACAACTTTATTAGTGCCCTTATGCAATACTGTGTACAAATTATCATCATTCACAAGATAAGTATGGTACTTAGGCCAAATTTCAAGAGGACGAGTCTGAAGTAAAGTATTCAAGTTGGACATGCAATGATCAAAACGTTCAGAAAGTCCAGACAAAACAACAAACTGTTTTATATCTTTACAACCCTGTGAATTATCACACTTTAGGTGCTTTCTGATTAACGCAATACTTTTGGTAAAGTCTGTATGATTTTGGTCTGGTGTTCTTTTAACTTGTGTTCCCTGATGCTCATAAAACTCTAGCATTTTGTTTGATACAGAGTCAAAATCTCCACAAACAACATCAGGCTTATACAACATATTACTATTACTGTTATGTAAATGCTCATTTAAAGAATGTAAAACTTTCAATCCACCATCTACACAAACTTTAAGAGCAGAACGGGCCCATAGCTGTTCAAACCTAGTAAGAAGATAAGTTTTGCTTGGAACGGGTAACATCAGCCAGTCACTATTTAGCATAAATAAGACTGTATCTAAACACCTATGTTGATCATTTTCATTTAGAAACGCAAATGGTTGTAGGTCCGGATTAACTACAGAATCACAATCACTTTCTTCTGTTCCACTACTCATATGTCCACTAGAATTTTCACTAGACTCTGACAAAGACATTCTTTTTAACTAAATTTGTTTATTCTGAAATATGAACTTATTGTTTACTGAAATATTAATTTATCTTTGTCATTAGTAGTTTTACCAAAAAACATGTGTTCAAAATACATTAACACAATTTTATTTTTACTTAAAGAACTCTATTAGTACAAAATAAAATTTAACAAACTACTTTTTATTTATGTTTGTTCTATGCTAAATAAAATTAAACAGAAAAATATACAAAATACTAATAAACAAGCAGCATATTATAAAAAAGTGACAAAATAAAAACAGCTCAGCTTACATCTAAAAAGCTAACGATTCAATTAATTTTGATTTTAAGGAAGTTGGTCATAAAAAATAAAAGTTTCCTATAAAAAAACTTGTTTTAAATATTATAATTTTGTTTCCCTAATAACAATAAATACTATACATTGAAAGTTTTCAATTCAGACCCACTGTTTAAGTTCTATATTTAAATATTTAAGAAATATTTTATGAAACTTCAATTTAAAAGATACTAAATTCAAAAACAATTTTTTATATAAATCAAAAAAATATATTTAAACAATTCAATTTATTAATGTAATGGCTTAAGAAAGCTTAAACAAAAGGATGTTTTTAATAAGAAGACTACTGTAGAAAGTTTTACAGACACATGACTTCTTGACTTATCATATTAAAGTTTATTTGAAAAAATTATCTATTTTTATAAATTTTAACTTACTGTTAAACTGATAATGCATATTTAAATAATTTATTCCTTAAAAATATATACATTGTGATACTTGTACTACTTACTAAAAAATAGTATATTATTTAAAATCTAAAAAGACTTTAGTGAAACAAAGAGTTAATAGATGTATATATATATATATTTAAACTTTACAATATGTGGTTTGGTAGCCATAAAGGATATTTTTGAGGACATTAAAAAAATTAGCAGCTTTTAAACAATAAGTGCTTTTTGTGTTATGAGAGAATATCTTTTTAAGCACAGATAATTTGCATACAAACATTTGTTTTACTTTGTAGTTAAAAAAATTTATAGCAACTCTAATTTGAGATCTTTAACAACATAGCTTTTGTTAACTTTTTAAAAATGTTTTGCAAATATAATTAAACGTGAAAATTCTTAAATTTAGTAAAACAACTGAAGCTTAAAACAAAAAGTTATCGTTTACAGGTATAAATTTTGGTTTATCCTAAAGAGCTAATTGACATAATACAAATGTATCAAAATTTATATAAACAGTTGTACGTTGTATTTAAAAACTTATGTGGTTAAGTGTTAATGTAAGCATAGTCTTATTAAACATTTTGTTATAGAATTGCTGAAATTTTAGTTTTTGTAAAGCTAAAACAAACGTTTTTAAGAATAGTTTACAAAAATTATGTAGTTTAAAAATATCAATAAACATGCTTGTTTATCTCTAAGTAATCATAGAAACGCTTTTATTAATTGGTTAAACAAAATAATAAGATTAATTTTAACTTTAAGTTAGATAATTCAGGTATTTTTATTACACCTTTTCAAAATATAGTTATTGTTTTATCTCAACTTATCATTAAACCACATTTTTTGTTCAAAATTTTTATTACTCTATTATTGCTATACTAACAACAACTTAAATTTGCATATTTTAGGTGATTATGATGTCATAATACATCATAAACAGTTAAAATATGTCTTTAAAATCTATATCAACAAGCATAAGATTTTACTAAAGATATAAATTATAAGTTTAGGACATGTATAAAAGACTTTATTACTATTTAAGTCAAAAAATTGAAACGTATGTGATTTTTGGGGTTGAAATTAGTTTTTTGGGCAGCATTCTCTTTTTTTTTTTGGATTTTTTTTTTTTGATTCTTCTTAATAAAGCAAGAACACATCCATACCATATGGACTCATAAGTCCAGCAAACATCACCAAAAAGCCTCCTACCCCTACAAAATTCACTTAAATTTGGACTTGGAAATTTTTGGTTCCATACATTTATATTGGATTTTTTTTTCAAACCCGGTTATATATCAGAAATTAATTGAAAATTTTTTGTTCTGTTAAAAGTATCTTATAGTAAATACTTTAAGCTTTAATATAAGAAATAATGTGAAATTTTGTGAAGAAAAAAGTTGGACCCCCCAATTTGTTATATTTTTTTGTTTACCACAAGATATTGAAAAAGATTAAATTTTATAACCAAAAAACATGGAATATACATCTCTAAAAACATACATTTACTACAACTTGAAAAACATCTACATATCATACAACATAAAAAATTCAAATAAAAAAGGTTTAATTTCGGTTTAAGAACTTTAATTTTAATTGCCATAATGTGTAAGTCTGTTTTATTTGTGTGTTTCTTCAATTTTTTGATTTTAATACCTGTTGTAAAAATAATGTTGTTTTAAGTTCAACTTTTTTATTTTTGAAAGTTGATAAAAGATTTTTCATATAATACACTTATTTATACCTGTTATTGTGTTTTATTACTAAGTTTTATTCAAGTTGTATGTAGTGATTTATTTCTAATAAATTATATTATTTTTTTATTATTTAAATGAAATATATTTTTATACCAGCCTGAAGAATAAAAATAGCCTGATTTACATCAATAGGGTGGCCACTCTTTGAAGTAAAAAAGGCAGTTTGGGTTACCAAATAAATTCAAGTTTTATAAAAATAGCCTGAGTCAGCCTGGGTTTTTTAAATAACTAAAAAGACTAAGTAATAAAGACCAAAAACCAAACAAATTTGCTGTTAATCAAGCTTGAAACTTAAAGTATATATCATAATGACTTGAAAAACGTAATGTTCAGAAAAAACATTGATTTTTAAGATAAGGCTACCTAGATATTTTCAAAACAAAATGCAAACAATCCTAAGTTAAGCTGTGTTTGTCAAGTAAACTAAAAAAATATAAGTAGCTTAAATATATGGCATCTCTGACACTTTATGATTTTTAATTGTTAGATTTGAACAATACGGGTGTTTGCTAAATGACAAACTGTCAACATTTTTTTAAATGAAAGTTATTTTTGTTTGTTTGATAGTGTTAACCAATAAAGAGACAGGTGAAATTATTAATGACGTAAATTGTTTGATAAAGTTTTGCATAAAGTGTATAGTTGAAGAAGAAAATATAAGTACTAAGAAGACATGTTTTTATTAAAACAATATTTAAAAATTAAAAAGTATGCAAGACCATACTTTGTTTGTTATTAGTAACTTCTTTAATTAATAATTTTAGTAATTTTCAACAAAAATATAAGCAAAAGTTGGCAGAGCAGAAGCCTGGACTTTTGTATGCCATCAAGCAAGCTTAAGTTTAATAAAAGGGTTGATCATACCTTTTTGGTCATCAGACTACAAGTTTACGGTAGACTGAGACCGGTTTTGTCCTGATTAGGACTTGTCAGTCAGTCATAACCAAAAAACTTGCAGTTTTCAATACATTGTCCACTAGCTTTTTTTTGTAATTTTTTAATAGAAAAGCTTAAGTAAACTGTTGTATAATAGCAGGGTTGCCACTCTTTTAGTCAAAAAGACTATACTTAGTGACTAAAAACTTTCCTAAATGAGCTTAACCTGTCCCAAGTCATCCAGAGTTTTTTTTTTATCTTAAAAACTTGAAAATAAAATTAAACAAAGGTTTCAAAATCAACAACAATCAAGTTTTTAAACAAAACTAGCTACTTAATATATAAATATTGAAACTGGAATAACAAAATCTCAATCAAGATCTAGAAAAATAATGGACTAAGTGTATTTATATTCTTAAACTGCCGTGAATTTTTTAACAAAAACTCATAACATCCTGAATTATCTTGAGATTTTAAAAACTACAATATTCCAAGTATACTGAGTATCTTGAGTGTGTGGCAACCCTAAAATAACTTGTTTTCTGAATTATATTTTAGAATTGTTTATGTTGAAATAAAACATTGGTTGTGTTATGTATTTACAGAAACTGATTTTGATTTCACTTTGTATTTTTTTGTATAAAATTGTGAAATTCAATGAAGATTTTATTAGCAACATCTGTTAATACTGTTTCCAGAGCTCATTTTGGTATTGGTTTATATAATCAGGGTTGCCACTCGTTTTTTTAAATTTTTTTCCAGGTTTTCCAAGTTTCTTCCAGGTTTTTAAAATTACACATTTTTGGGCCTATTTTTAGTCTTTAAATCTATAATCTATACTATATTATATTTATATTAAATCTTTAAATCTATATAATAAACTGTGTTAAATAGTTTAAAAACATTGAAAAGATACTGTAAAGTTACTTAAAATGTGTTTTCCAATAAAAAAATTGTTTGATGATGACAAAAAATTCTTATTTATATGATAGATTTTTTGTGTTAAATCCAAATTTTACTACTGAAAATGTTAAAAATATTAAAAATTCCAGGTTTTTCCAGTTTTTTCAAAATTTCTTAAATTCCAGGTTTTTCCAGGTTATTTTTGCCTAAATTGTCAAATTCCAGGTTTTTCCAAGTTTCCAGGTAAAGTGGCAACCCTGTATAATTGACAAAAGCTGATTGTGGGTTAGTTTTGATGGTGGCAGTGATCAAATGATTAAACTGTTTATGCACTTGTTTTATTGCAGCCTGGAAAGATACTTGCTTGAAAATTTGATTTTTAAATTTATCTCTTTCTTTTTTGGTTTTTAATGTTGAGATTTTAACATTGTGTGTTTTTTCCAAAAAAAAATAAAGCTTGAATTTTTTTTTGGTTTAAGACTTTAATTCTAAGAAATCTGAGTATTTTCCAAAGTGACATGCATGAAGTTTATTAAATTTATGAGATAAATTATATAACTTTATGCTAACTATTTGAGATTCAACCACACATGGTGTAATCAATTTTCTCCATTGAAAACTTTTTTTACTTAAAAAAAAAGAATGTCAGTGATACAATTTTAATAAATTTTAATAAATATTAAGCTAACCATCTACTACAGTTCCAATTTTTTTTAACTTATTTACAGTTATATCTTAATAAAAAACTCCTTACTAATTACAACCATTTTATAAATATATACAACTTTTATGTGTTTGGCTTTAGCCTCGCAAAATTCAACTGTCATAGTTTTAAATGATGTCCTACGAACCCCTACAGGATTAAGGTATATTTAATTTTATATATTTATGTTCAAAAATACAAAAACCACTGTAATTAGTTAGTTTTCTTTGTAAGGGATAAACTTAAATTGATTCTTCTTCAGCTTTGTATAAAATTTTAAGGTTATGTCCCTTACTAAAAACTTTATAAACTGCAAACTGTAAAGTTTTTTAAATTTGATGAAATTGGTTTTATTAGCTTGTGTTGTAGTAAACTACGTTGATAAATTTCAAATGTATAATTCAAAAAAATTACAACAATTTTTATTAGTGATTTACTGGTCTTAGTCTTTTCTGGGATCTTTTCTCATATTAGTTTCAAAACTCATCTTTTTTACGGGTGGCTTCAGATTTCCACAACTTTTTTGAATTTTTTTTTTTAATGGTAAAAATACATCAGTCTCAAACAAACTTATTGATTGCTTAAAATTGCAAAATTGCTTAATTGAAAAATTGCTTAAAAATCATGCAAAAAATTTGCATGTTTGCTGAATCTTTTTTTTTTTTTGTTTTTTTTTAATTTTATTAATGAAATTTTAATTTTTGATTTGTTTTTTTTATGTTTGGGTAAGGTGGGTTAGGGTTAGGGTTAAGGGTATAAATTAAAAAAATACATTAAAAACAATTTACCTGACTCAGCAAACATGCAAATTAGTTGCATGATTTTCAAGTAATTAAAAAGCAATAGTGGAAATTTGAAGCTACCCTTTATTTTCTGTCCTTATTTACTGTATCTCATCTTGTACTGGACAAGACGTTAAAAGGTGTCCGTGGTGTGCGACTCGATAACCGAAAAGCTTTTTGGTGCACCAGGTCGTAGGATCAAATATTTTGAGCGTTTTTTTTCGTTAAACATACTATATATATACTTAAAACAAAACCAAAATATGTATAATAATTGTCTCTAAAACATTTTTAATGATCTTATTCTAGTGTAAAAACTACAAACGTTACCAAAATTTTAACTTAAATAATTTATTTTTTTTATATATTAAAAACTAATTAGCTTAACAAAGATAACTAAATAAAAAAACTTATATGAACATCATATTTATTTATTGAAAGAAACATTGTTCTGTTATTAAGATCGTAAATCAATAAGTTTGTTTTTTTAATAGATCTAAATAAATAAGAAAATGTTAGTAAAAAAACAATAACTCAAATTCAATTTTAGTCTTAGCTTACAATAAAACATAGAATAATTTCATTAAATGAAAGGAAATTTAAGTTTATAGTTGCAAAGTTAGTTATAAAATTTTTTAATTAGATAAAAAAAAATTTTAACTAATAAAATGTTTTTAACATTTTGAAGTTTACTGTGTATTATGCAAACTAAAATCACATAATTATGAATGTACTTTAATATTTTAGCTTTGCATAACATAAACTATAGTTAGTGTATAACTGTATATCTACTAATTAACTTTCATTTTATATCATTTGTTTATTTTAGATTTTTTTAACTTCAATTTTAGCAATACTTTATACTAGTTTAAATGCTTTTTAAAAGTCTGACACAAAAATTTTCCTTTTTCGTTTCAGTCGAGTTTTAAATTTCTATTTAACCCTTTTTTTTATCAAAAAAATTTAGTTTAATTTGTGATTGATTGCAATACTTTTTTAACCGTCATCTATTACGATGTTAATAGTTTTGGTTAGTGTAATCTGCTCTTCGCTTAAATTACATAATAAATAACGGTTATTTTAATTTTTACAAACGTTCAGATGAAACGCCGGCTTAAATTAATACACTAGTATTTACTATAAAAATAATTTTATTAAACTGGTTATTAGTACACGTTATTTATATACAAGATTAATAAGTTATCTGTAGTTTGCGACTCGATAACCGAAATTTACATCGAACAGGTCTTAGTATCAAATACTTTAAGCTCTTTTTTTGTCGCTCAATAAACTAAATTTTTTTAAAATAAACACATTGTGAAATAAATGAAAGAAAACAAAGTACAATACAACTGTTACCAACTAATGCTAAAAAGATCCCAGTAGGCACGTTGACTAAATTCTAAACATATTGTTGACATGAACAGAAAATAGACTTGACGATAAAGTTTTCTATCCTCATTCAAACATAAGAAAACCCTTCTCGATTGTTCTTCATACGCTTCACAGTATCCTATCGTCAACGCGTCGTGTTGTGCATTCTCCCTGCGTCTCGCATCTGCCAGACCACTTTAAAACTCTTTCTCTCAAATTTACTTCAATTTTTTTTTCTCACTTTCTGTTCTCAATACGAATTGTGACGTCACAGAAAGCTTTAAATTCTTCCACTTTAACTCTTAGTAAAAATTTAATAAAATGAACTGGTTAATGTTATGAATGTTTTGTTACACCTTTAATTAAAATATAAGTTTATTTTTTTTAGACTTAGGCGGTTTATTTTGAATAAATTAACTACAGCAAACATTTTCATTTGTTAACAATTATCACTGCACTGCATAACTAAGATGACGAATAAGGTTACAATACAACGAGCAGGAGTCTAATACGCACGAAGGGACTTTTTTGCACGAAATGATAAATATGCACGAAGACGCTTTTGCACAGTTTGAAACTTTAAATGAGGGGTCACTTTTGAACAAAGACACTTTTGCACGTAGGAAACTTTCGCACGAAGACAATATTGCACGGGTTGAAATATTTTTTTGTAATTTACTTAATTCTTTTTTTATTTTTACCCTGTCGATATTTTATTTTTGTTTTTTTACAATTAGTTTTTTATCAATATTTTTAGTTTCTTGTTATATATTTGTTTGATTGAAAATCTTGTTAGGTATACATATATATTTTTTTTCTATCACTGTTACGGTTACCTATAATCTAAAGTTTAGATGGTAAGATTATATATTTTTTAGATTCTAAACCTTACCATCGGTCGGTAACATATTTTTATTTCTTTTTTTTTATTAGTTTGTTTTATTTTTTTCTAGTTTATTACTCATTTTTCTTATTTTTTATTATCATCATTTTTTGTTTATTTCAACTATCACTGTTACCCTTTACCGACGGTCGGTAACTTGTTTTTTGTTATTTTTATTAATTAATGTTTTTATTTTTTTTTTTGCCAATTGTTTTTTCTATTTTTTTTATTAATTTTTTTACCCTAGTGCAAAAATGACCCCTAGTGCAAAAGTGACCTTCTGTGCAAAAGTGTCTTCATTCGTGCAAAAAAGTCTTCATGCAAAAAATTTCTTCGTGCATATTTGACCCTTTGTGAAAAACTGTCTTCGTGCATACTTGACCTGTTCTCTAATACAACAGACAAGGCAAAGTTTAAACGACAATCATTCTATATTAAAAGGAAATTTGAGCCATTTTTTTGACTTAACACTTTCAAACCACAATAGCTTTTTTGTTCTGTATTTTAAAGTATATTTTTGTACAGAATTTAATAGCTAAATGATAGAGCTAAAATAAAATATGTATTTTATTAAGGTTGGGTTTATTGGATTGGTGCTAAAGCTCATACAAAAAGTGGGACAATTTTACTTTTTTTGTCCTCGGAACATACCGCAAAAATATTTTTATTTATATTTTAATATTTTCGTGAACTAACTTTATCACTAAGTGAATTTTTTTTTATATATACTTTTTTTTAAATATATAGAACATTTCTTTTTTAGTTTTGGTCTTTAATTATGGTCTTAATGCTTAGTCAAAAAAATAAGTTTTTGAAGAAAAATTCTAAAATCTAAATTCACTAAGTAATGAAGATATTTTAGCTATAAATTCTGTAAAAAATATACTTTAAAACCAAAGAATAAAGAAATAATTAAGCTTTGAAATTTTTAAGTATAGAATAATGACTCAAATTTACCCATATTCTGGAATTATTGTCGTAAAGTTTAATTTAACACAAAATATAAGTAAATCTAGATACTTGCAGTTTTAACACACTAAAAGGACAATAGCACTTTTATATAAAAAAATTTAAGCGGTTGATTTTAAGAATTCGGAAATTTTGATAAATAATTATAAAAATATATTTTTTATTCATTAAATGCTTACTGATAAATAAATTATATGTTTACTTTATTCTTTGTCTTAACTTATTATCACTAGTATTTAAAATTTGAATTTTGCTTTTAATCTTTAAAGTCTTTAAATGAATTTTAAGTTTTTTGAACTCAAAAACGGTGTATGTAAAAATTAGTAGTATTGTTTATTAAACAATAAAAAAAGCGCTTAGAAAGTTTGGTATAAGGACCAGGTGTACAAAGGAACCTTTGGGTCAGTCATGTTATAATCAAGATGCCAGTTAATTACAGCTGTTAATATCAGCTGTTTACTATAGCAACTAAAATGCTAAAGTAACAATTTGTAGCTAACTTTTTCACATTTTTTACCTTATATTAAAATTTCATTAGTTATTTTTTTTTTACTTTTGTTTTAATAAAATTAGTAAAAAGTTAATTTTTAAAATTTTTAATTTACATTGTACTTTATTATTATAACATTTTGTTTGTAAAATTAAAACAGTATATCATATTAATTTTATACATAAGCTCTTTCTTTTATAACAAAAATAAAGTTCTTTAGCTTAATGCTTAAAAAAAAAAAACTTATAAAGTGCAAAAAAAAATTTTTTGTGATTTTAAGTTTTAATTAACATTTTTGTTTATTGACTATAATTTTTTGTATCATGTGTTTAAAAAAAATACAAAATTTCTTCAAGGTACCACAAATTTAAATGTTTCAACATCTTAATATATTTATAAAAGTTTTTAAATTTTAAATTTTAAAAATTTTCAGGAAAAGTTCTTTGAAATATTAATGATATGGTTATACTTAATAAAAAAACAAATTAATATCAAAATGTTAAAAAATATATTCATCCTCCTATGATCTTAAAAATCAATTTTTTTTTTCTTTTATTTCTCATTAACAACAATTTTTAATGGGCCATAATAATTTTGGTTAAATTCAATCTATAAAAATAGAACAATTAAACCAACGCCAGGCTTTAAAAACAAGTTTACTGTTAATGAAAAATTGTTTTTAGATTTTTAAATGTAGTTAAAATTTAATAATATATATTATTTTTATAAATAAAATTTTCAATATAATGGTGAAACTATTTTTCATCCTTGTTATTAGTGCAACATAAACCTTGGCAAATTATTAATTTTTAATTTAAATTAATTTATTTTTAAACTACATTTTAAAATCTAGAACAGTTCTATTTATTAGAGAAAAGATTAAACATTGCATGTAACATATTGAGGTGAATATTTCATCCTTATTTATGTAAAAATATTAAAAGACAGCTATTCTACAATAAACTATAAATAATTAAACTTAACCATGAAATTCACCTCTTTTATAATTTATTTAAAAAATATAAACAATTTTGAAAAAATTATAAACAGGTAAATTATACACATAAACTTATTACCCAAAACACTAAACCTAGTGTTAAATTAAAATGAAATAATTCATTCACCTAAAAAAAACAATTAAATTTTAAAATATGCTAGATAAACTTATGTGTATTATCATTGTTTTACTAAGAAATGCTACAGATTATCAAACTGCATACAAAAACTGCTTGTTCAAGTAGGGTAGTTTTAGAATATTTTAATAGAAACATTTAGCAGTTTTATAAAGGATATTCATTTAATTTTACAAGATGAAGGCATTGATAAGTAAGTAATTTTGTAAAATTCTTGGAAATTTTTTCAATTTTAATCACACTTTAAAGAATTTTAATTAACCTTTTACCATTCAAAGACTTGTTTTTAAATATAAGGAATTTAGTAAATTTAAACTGACAAAATCAGGTATTTTTTTTTAATTTAGTCAAATTTCCTGACTGTTTTCAAAAAAAGATTTACTTTACTATTCCTGTTACTTGTTTTTATTTTTGATTTTCCTGAGTTTTCTGACTTTTCCTGACCTTGTTGCAAGTCTGCTTAATTTACAAAACTAGTTGTAAAAACCTTGAGTTGTATACTAAAACTTTCAAATATAAATTTTTTTTTTAATAAATTACCTAATTATAATAAAAAAAGACTCAATGAATTTGCTATATCAAAAATTTAAAATAGAATTCATCTAAGCAAATAGTAGTTTCAAGTTTGTTAATAAAAATATTAAAATATATTAATAAAAGGAATTAATAAAGCTTTCAATTTTATATTTCATCTTATCAATAATTATAAATTTAGTAGTAAATATTTACCCTTATTTATGTAAAAAATATTTAAAAACAACTATTCTACAATAAACTATAAATAATTAAACTTAACCATGAAATTCACCTCTTTTATAATTCATTTAAAAATTTTAACTATTTTGAAAAAATTGTAATAAGGTAAATTATAAACATAAACTTATTACCCAAAACACTAAACCTAGTGTTTAATTAGAATGAAATTATTTATTTACTTTAACAAAAAACAATTCAATTCTAAAGTATGCTAGATAAACTCTTGTGTATTATCATTGTTTTACTAAAAAATGCTACAGATTATCATACTGCCTACAAAAACTGTCTGTTCAAGTAGGGTAGTTTAACAAAATTTTAATAGAAACATTTTGCAGTTTTATAAAGGATATTCATTTAATTTTACAAGATGAAGGCATTGATAATTAAGTAATTTTGTAAAATTCTTGGAATTTTTTTTCAATTTTAATCACACTTTAAAGAATTTTAATTAATTCTTTACCATTCAAAGACTTGTTTTTGAATATAAGGAATTCAGTAAATTTAAACTGACAAAATCTGGTATTTTTTAATATTTAGTTAAACTTCCTGACTGTTAAAAAAAAACCTTACTATTCTTGTTTTTTGTCTTTTTTTTCTGCTTTTCCTGAGTTTTCTGACTTTTCCTGACCTTGTTTCAACTCTGCTTAATTTACAAAACTAGTTGTAAAAACCTTGAGTTGTACACTAAAACTTTCAGGTATAATTTTTTTTTAGATAAATTACCTAATTATAATAAAAAAAGACTCAATAAATTTGCCACATTAAAAATTAAAATTTTTAAATAGATTTCTACTTAGCAAATAGTAGTTTCAAGTTTGTAAACAAAAATAATAAATTATATTCAAACTACTTTTAAGTGAAATCTATGTCTTAATAAAATAATTTATAATGAATCTTAAAAAATTATAATAATCAAACTTTATTTTCAAGTTTAAAAATTCAAATAATTTGATAAAAGTAGGATATAAGAAAAAAAAAATTGTCTATTTCATCTAATTTTTGGAAAAAAAAATCAAATAATAAATTAACTTAACATCAATTAGTTCCAAAGCTACAATGTTTTTAGTTTATTAACCATTTAAATAAGTGGAAGATACTTTTCTTTAATTTTTCTAACCAAACATTACCTACAACTATAAGGTTAAAAGGAAGTTATGATTAAATTAACAATAAAGTGACTAAAATTAACCTTATGAAAATAAAAAACATAAACTTACATTTAAGGCATTCATATTTATAAAAACAATATGGTTTTAAATATGTTGGTGTAATTGAATATATGAAACTTTTATGTTCTCAACTTGTAAAATACAGCTTTTTCTTTCATAAGAAATTTTAATTCTATTGCCGGGGATCTTATTTTTTTATTCTACTGCGGGGATTTTGTGCTCTGCGATTTAACATCTCTGCTTTGGGTTATCGATTCGTACCGTACACCACATTAAAACTGTTTAAAAATACAAGATAAATACAAAAATTAATGTACTTTAACAATGATATAAGTGATTTATTTCTAAACTTTTTTATATACAATAAAATTTAATCAGCTTAATAAATATTTTTTATTTATAGTAAATATTAAAACATCTTAAGATTTTCGTGTCTAAAATCAGTTTAGCATACGTTTAAGTGTTTTGTATGTAATTTTTTTTTCTTTTTTTATTAGTTTACTTTATTTTTTTTCTAGTTTATTTTAATTTTATGTTATTTTTTACTATTATTATTTTTTTCTTCTTTTAATTATTACTGTTACCCGTAACCCTTATCTACGGTCACTTTTAATTTTTTTTTTCACTCTCGTGCAAAAATGACCCTCCGTGCAAAATTGTAACTCGTGCAAAATTGACCCTTGGTACAAAATTGTCTTCGTGCAATTTTTTCACCTAGTGTAGTTTCTCCCGTTGTGCATATTTGTTTTGCAATTTAGTAACCTCGTGCAGTTTTGTCTTCGTGTAATTTTGACCCGTTCCCTGACTAAGGTACTTGGACCAAAATGTTTTTATACATCGTTGTATTCGTTTTTGATCAATAAGCTCACTTAGTATTCTATTAAACTTAAAAACAAAAGTGCGAAACTGTTTTATATGTAATTCGGTGGTTAATATACTTGTAAATATTTTACACAGAAAAAAAACCAAGATTAAAAACGTTGTACAAAAGGACAAGGGGTATAAATTTGGAAATTTAGTAATATTATGTTTTAATAACTTATAAGTAAATGAATTTTTCTTTAGAACAATTGGATACATAAAAATACTGTGTCCACTTTTAATTTTTAAGTGTGGGTTCAAGTTTTTTTTGTTTAATCTTAAGTCAAGTAGTATTATTCCATCTTTAATGATATTTTGATCAGATAAGTGGGCGTGTTAAAATCTTTATTTTACTAAACCTTGAGTCTTATTTGTTTCAGGAGATAAAAAACTGAATAAAAGTTTTACAAAAAAATAACAATCGCTCTTATATGAATTAGAAGCATTAGCACAAACTACAATCTAGTTTTTGTTGAAAATAAAAATATTATTTAACTTTTGAGATATTGTATTTTTGTGAAGCTCTAATTTTATAAGGTCAATTTTCTTGAAAATTTTAACATCCACATAAAATCTATCTTCTTTTTCATTTTTTGAGCTCAAGACCTCAAACGTTCAGGAAATGTTCCTTTTATAGTTTAGGAGACTTTTAATTTTGCAATTAAAAAAAGAGGTGTTTTTTTTTAAACTTAATTTTCAAAATAAAATTTATCCTGCATTAGATACGAAAAGGGAGTACATCACATTTTTTTGTTCATATTGTAATATTCATTCAAGTCCATATGATTTGGATGTGTTTTTGCTTCATTAAGAAGAATCTGAAAAAAATAAAAAATTCAAAAAAATGTTTGCTGCCAAAAAAACTAATTTCACCCACTAAAATCACATAATTTTCAAATTTTTGATTTAAACAGTAATTAAATGACTTATTCATGTTCTATACTTATAATTTATGTCTTAAATGAAAGCTTATACTTATTGACATATATTTAAAGACATATTTAACTGCTTTTGATGTATTATGACGTCATAATTACTCAAAATGAGCAAAATTTGTCTGTAAAATGTAGGGGTAGGGATTACAGCCTATTTTTTTGGTCATATTGTAAAATTCAAATAAGTACATATGATTCAGATGTGTTTTTTTGCTTAGTTAAAATGAATCTAAACACTTTTTTATAATTTTACAAAAAAAACAAAAGTTGCTGCCCAAAAAACTGATTTAAACCCCAAAAATCACATATTTTTGATTTTTCAATTTAAACAGCAATAAAATTACTTATACATGTTCTAGACTTATAATTTATATCTTAAATGAAAACTTATAATTATATGCATAAATTAAAGACATTTCAACTGCTTTGGTTGTATTATGATGTCATTATTACACTAAATACACAAATTTGTCAGTAAAATTATTTTTTTTTTTTCTAATATAAAAAGGAAATTCTTCTGCCGTTTTACTTTTAGTTTTTTGATTAAGAATATAAAATGTGTTGAGTCAGCTAGGCAGAAAGATATTACTGATGTAATGTCATTTCAATTGCATGTTGATATATATATCAAATAAAATTTACATCACTTTCCGTTAATTTAATAATTTTTTTTAACTCCAAAGTTACTTTTTTTTTGCTGTATAAATAAAGATTAGACTAAAAGTTTGAAGAAGATTGCTTGAAAAATGTAGGAGATACATTTTAAATGAAATAGTCTTTTTTTGCTGTTTTAGTTTTCCCTTCCCATAGGGAACCTATTATGCGGCCCAACTTTGACCTGTCATATCTTGAAAATAATTTGAATTTTTAAAAACGGTAAAAAGCAACTTGAAGCTTAGTAAAATCTCTATAAAGTAAGATCAACTTGTAAAAAACATGGTTTACTTCCCTATGGCTTTAATTTGAATTTTTATTAGGAGTTAAAAATTTCTGATTGCACAGATAAAATTCTACAAAATAAAATTAAGGTTGAGCCCCCTATGCCCTTGATTTAACTTTTTGTTATAATTGTACGTTTTCAATTTTTAAATGTTAAATGAAATAACTTAGCAAAAATAATTATTAAGCTTACTGTATTATGCAGGGTTACCAAAAATAACCTGGAATTTAAGAAATAAAAAAATCTTGAATTTTTAACAATTTTTACATGTAAAGTAATGAACTTTTGTTTTGACAAAGAAAATCTGTCATATAGATTAAAAAAAAGTTAATTAAAAAAATATTTAAAGTTGATTTAGAATATATTTTCAATCTTGTTATACTAATTGAGATATTTTTTTACCTTTAATTTAATTTTATATTAAAAATGAACCCAAAAACTTATACTTTTTAAACCTTGAAAAAATTAATTAAACCTGCAGGAATTTCTCAAAAGCATTTGGCAACCTTGATTATAGCTTCAATAAATACAATTATATCATATGTACTTTTTTCAAACTTTTACCATCATAGAATTTTTACAGCCTCAAGTACATTTTTATATATTTTTAAACTTCAAGTTAGTTTTTGAGATATGATCCACCAAAATTTTTATATTGATTTAAGTTGTTATTTAATAATTGTGGAGAAAGGTCTTGAACTACGAGATGTATTGTTTAAATTTATATTTTTTGTTAATGTTTTGAAATTTTTCATAACTTAACTTTAGAGTTTTAATACTTCTACTTATGCATAATTATTGAAACAATGATTTTTGTTCTTTTTGAAGTATATTGAAAACTTTACAATTAGTGTAGTATTAGAAAAATATATGAAATAAAGTCATTAATTGGTTGTTAAAAACTAAGTTACCTAAATTAACAAAAAAAAAGTTTGTACTCTATATTATGATATATCATGAAAATTGTTTTTAAATGACCCATACTGAGAATATTTTTTTGTTGAAATTTGAAAATTTTTATAGATAATTTTTTTTCATGTTTCTTTTTGGGAATGATTTAATCATAGAATTTAATTTTAATGTGTTACTATAAAAGTATAAAGGGGTCACACTACACTGAAAAATTGTTACAAAAAAAAACACAGAAAAACAGTGGATATAATTTTCAAAACACATAATTTTTGCTTAGAGGTAGACCTATATCCAGCAGTACATATGCAATAATTATAGTTAAAAATAAGAAGTTTAGTAAAAAAATCTACTTTAATTTACTATAATTAGCTTATGGTTTTAAAGCAAAACAATTAAACTTTTCAACTTGAATGAATTTAACGAGATTATATACAAGATTTATTCAGCTTACTTATTAGAATGATAAAGAACTAGAACTTAACTGTAATAAAGTAAAATATAAAAGTTTATTAAAAAAAGTACAATAATATTAACCAATAAACCATATCAAAAGTAAGTCAACGAATATGATAGTGTTTTTTCAATTTTATTTACAACACCGGTTGGCAGTATTTAATGAGGAACAAAATAGTTTTATTTTATTATATCCTGTGTTGGCCATATTATTTAACAATGAAGTTATTTTTGTAGAGATCAAATTAGCAAGGAAATAAGTAGTTTATTTACAAAAAATTGTAAAAAAAAATTACCTCTGTACGCCTATCCCTGTTCTACAACGTATACTTTTAAATATATATCTTCTTGTTTGCTTTAAAAAATACTAGAAAGTTAATTTTTTCCTGAGTTATAAAACATTATTGACAAAGTTAAAATAAAGTGTAATGTAAATAAAAAAGTTGGTTTTTTAGCTTATTTTAAGTAACAATAAGCAAAATGGTTAAAATTTTTGTTGGAAATTTACCAGATAATGTTTCACCTGATGCTATAAGGGAGCGTTTTGAAAGTATTGGAAAAGTCCTTGAGTGTGACATTCTGGGCTCATATGGATTTGTCCACATGGAAAAAGAAGATGAAGCAGACGAAGCAATAAGGTCTGCTCAATTTTTATTTTGTTTGTTAAAAGTTCTATTATTTTGTTATTAAAGTTTTAATGGTCAATTGTTAATTAATATTTTATATATATACTTTTTTGTCTTTAAATGTTGAATGTAAGTTGGTGTAAAATACTAATGGTATTTAATATTAGAAATTTTTATAGATGTTTTTTGTAATTTAATTCATATACTTGCTATCAATTAAATAAAATCGAAATTTTTATTTTTAGCAATTTAATTATGCACATGTTTTCTATTATATATTTTGAATTTTTGAAAACAAAATACAGATATCTCTACTTCTAGAGAAGAATCAATATAGTTAATTCTTTCAAGACTTTAAACAGTAAACTAAGTTTTGGTCAAAGACCTCGTCAGTAGTTACAATAAAATTTTATTCAAATAGACATCATTTATTTTTAGCTTTTATGTTTTAAACATATATAAGTTATTTAAATTTAATAGTTTTTTTGTACCTATTTAGTACATCAAATTTTTTTGTACCTATTTTGATGATCTGTACATCAAAATTTTGAAAAAAAAACATGTAATCTTTAGAAAGCTTGACAAAGAAGATGTAAATGGAAATTTGATTAATGTTGAAAAAAGCAAAACCAAGCGTCGGTAAGTTCAGTTGTTTTTTAATATGAATTAATAAAGAATAATTTATTATATATGGTATTAAATAAAATAAGCATAAAGGATTGGTAAAAAATTTTAACCTTAAGACCAAACTAATCTAACCGTGCAATTGCTGCAAAATGTTAAATGATTAGGTGTATTTTTGATATTAAAACTAGTTAAGTTTACAAAATCCTAAATTGAATTATAATTAAAGTACTACTTCATTTTTACATTATAAATCAGAATTTTTCTAATATTAAATAAGTGCAAAATAAAACAGTAGTAGTTGTAAATTATTTAATACGTAATAGCTTTTTAATACTTATATGATTAACTTATAGCTAGTTAGTTGATTTTTATTACCTTTTAGTTGTATATTATACTTGGTTCTATATATATTACAAGTATAAAATAATTAAATTATTTAAAGTTTCTTTATATTTTAAATTAGAATTTAAGTTTTTTATCAAGTTTTTATTTTTATCGATATATTACAATTTTATTTATTTTAGAATAGTTCATTATTAAAAATAAACTTGAATATATTTTTATGTACAGCGGTTTAAAAAGGTATTTTATTAGTAATATAAATGACATTAATGATTTATCAGTTTTTATTAATGTTATTAATTATACTTGAATACATTTATAGTATGTGTTTTAAGCGAAACAACCATACTATGTTATTATAAACACATACAATAGAATTGTCAATAAACTCAAAACGTTCTTCAACAGCGATCGCAGCGACGGACGCAGCGGAGGCTACAGCGTGGGCGGCGATTACAAAACTAAAGTGGCGAGGCGAGCCGGCTGCACTAAGCTGCACGTCGCCAACGTTCCCGAGGACACTTCGCCCGCACAGCTGCGCCGCCTCTTCGAAAGGTACGGTCGTGTGGCCGAGTGCGACGTTCTGTCAGAACGCAAGATCGCCTTCGTGCACATCGTCGCCGAAGCGGCCAGGGACGCCATCCGAGGCCTGAACAGCTACTCGATAAAGGGAGAGGAGATCAAAGTTAAGATGTCCAACAACCAACCGATGGGTCGAAACGGCAACTCTTTTATGAACAGTAACGACCGCGGCGGTCCGCGAAACGACCGCTTCAACCCACGTGGCGACCGTTTCAACCCTAGAAACGACCGGTTTAATCCCAGAAACGACCCCTTCAACATGCCTGAGTTCAACATGCCGCCGCCAGCACGCGACCGCCTCGAAATGCTCGAGCTGCTCGAAAGGAGGCGCCAGTTAGAAGCGTTGCACCCGTTCGAAAGGCAGCTGGCGACCTGCAACGACGCGTTCAACCTGCCGCTTCCTCCGCCCGACTTTATCAGAATCTTGCGCGACCGGGCCATCCTCAAGCTGCGCTTGCCCTCGCCGCCCAACAACAGCCCGCCCGTCATGGACATGCCGCTGCCCAGTTTTAACAACGGCGGTTTCGGCGTGCCCAACATGTTCAACAGCGGGCATGCGTTTTAGGATGCCTATTTTTTTTGTATATAAAGCATCCTTTGTATTTTAAAGCATTGAACTTGCGGTTTGACCAGTTTTAATTTTTTAATCTTGTACATTGATCATCGTTTAAATGTATTTTGTCAGTAACTAATATTGTTAACACTTAAATTTTAAAATATTTTACCATAAAACTTTGTTGCATCGTTTGTTATCTTTAACGTCGTCATTTAATTCAAGAATAATAAACCGAAAATTAGTTGCTACCGAAGGTTATATATAATGAAATTAAATTAGCATACTTTCACTAAGTTAAAGAGAACTACTTTATGCTATGCTTCTATAAAACAGTAATAACTAAAGTTTGGAGAAAAGTAAAACATTTTTATTCATGTTAAATAATAAGATATTTTTTCTTGTAAGTTTCGTAAAAAGTATTATGTCTCGTATTATAGATGACTGAAATCTCATTTATTTAAGTTTATTTCCATTTCATTGAATGCTAAAAATATGTTTTTACAGTACATATTTTGCTTATTAATACTCGAGTTCTATAAAACAGGGCTCCCAAAAAACCTGGAATTTCACAATTTAGTCTAAAAAAACCTGAAAATTTTGAAAAAAACCCTGGGATTTTGAACATAAATAACTATAAAATCTGGAATTTTTAACAATTTTTACATGTTAAGTAGTAAAATTTTAAATTGACACGAAAAATCTATAATACAGATAAAATTTTTTTCGTCATCATCAAAATCTTTTTTATTAAAAAACACAATTAAAGTAGCTTCACAGTATCTTTTCAATGCTGCTATACTACTCAGCACAGTTTTTAACCTTAAACTTAGTTATAAACTAAAAATAGACCCAAAACTTGTACTTTTAAAAACCTGGAAGTAATTCAGAAAACCTGGAAAAATTTCTCGAAAAAATTTTGCAACCCTGATAAAAGTAAATATATTAAGAAGAAAAAAAAGTTCTATACTTTTTATAGTGTACTTAATTATAAAATATTTTTCATACAATATTTAAAGTTAAAGAAAAACGGGTTAATAAAAAGGTGTTCAACCATTTTCGGAGTACTTTGAATCGCTTCACAGAGCATATAGATAACATATATTTTAAAAACGAACATTCAACTTGAACTAGTTAAAGGTCGTATAAGGTTATAAGTTAATTAAACTACAAAATCGCAGTACCAAAACATTAAAAATATTAACAGTTGCTTTTATTAAAAATTCAATCAATTAAACTCCTCAAAACTTAATGAGATAATATTCAAGAGTTATTTTTTAGAACTTTCCCAAGATCTAGTCTAGTTTAACCTAAGATTACAAAGTAATATTTATTTAAACAGAAATCTTAATCTAAGAAGAAGTCCTAACCAAATGTAAATATTAAGAATTGCAGTTAATATGTTTTAATGTTAAAAAGATGGTTTATTTTTAAATAAAAGCTTGGCTGTAGTTTATATTTATTAGAGCTAACATAAATATTTACAAGCAATTATGGTTTAAAATTTTTCTGTCTTTTTTGTAAGTACATGTTAGCATATACTCCACAAAAAAAAAATCCTGGAATTATATTAAAAAACTTAAGTCTTTACTTTTTATGTAAACTTTTGTTTACAACCAACTTGTAATTGTAGTATTTTTATCTTAATAAATTTATAATAAAGATATAAAACCAAGTGATTTTTAAATACTTGTAAATATTCTGCACCCCTAACAAAGATACCACGCATCGCCCCTAGTAAGTAGTATAAAAACGTGTATATATAATATAAAATAAAACTGTTTATATAAACGTATTAGAAATTATGCCCAAAAATTGTTTTATTTAGTTGAGTAATATTTCAGGAGTCGGAAAACTGCGGCCTGCGAGGTACTTTTTGCTAGAAATACACTTTAAAAAAAAGTTGTCGTAAAAGTTATAATTAGTCTCTTAAATTAATAATTCTGATTACCAGCGCTTTTTTATTGCGAATTTTATCATATATTAGTTTTATAATACCATTTTTATTTTGACTGAAATTATTTTAAAAAGCTGCGGCGAGCGGAAGAATTTTTCTACACAGTGCTGCCCGCGAGAAACTTTTTCAAGAAAAACTTGCCTGCAGTTTGTAATTAGATAACTGCCGCGCCGACTGTCTAATAAAATGTTAATTTTAGTAGTAATTAGCTATAAAACAAGGCATGAAAAAAAAAAAAAAAAAAGTAAAGTAGTGTTTTTAAAAAAGGATTTAGCAAGTAAATATTTTTCTGTCCCCAAAAAAGTTTCAAAAATAATTAAGCATATATTTTAAAAATCAATCTTTGTTATACTCTTAATAGTTTTTAGAGTCAATTTTTTTAATTAGGGATAAGTACAATAATATTAAAAGTATTTCTATTAAAAAAAATTATAGCGCTATACTCGGTTTTTAAAGTTATGAAATAAAACTTTAACAATACATAATAGAAATAACTTTTTTATAAATCTCAAACAAACAACAAGATAATGTTAGTATCGGTGCCAGTCATTTGTAAACAAAAGTACAACAGTTCTAATTAGTTTTATAAAAATTTGTATTGTCTCAGTATTGCCCAAAAAACCTCGAATTAAAAAAATTAAGCAAAAAAAAAACTGAAATTTTTGAAAAAAAAAACTGAAAAGACCTGGAACTTTTAGCGAAAATTACTGAAAAGCTTGAATCTTTACATATAAAGTTATAAAATTTAGATTATATGTTAAAAATATGTTGTATACAATATTGTTTTTTTGTATTACAGTAACCTTTCGTGAATCTACGCGCTCTCTATAAGTTACGCATTTTAGTATTCTCAAAATAGAATTTGATTTGCAAAATATTCAATTTTGTACAAAGAAAACTTCTTGTATCTATTGGATTAATAATGTATTTAGTTTTTTGACATAAATTTTTAAAAGCTAAATCAACTCTCTATATCTTTAGCCTTTGTAAAATTATATTCCTTGACCAATGGATACTTATTTAGTTGTGCCTCACTGTACCATAAGTTTAATAGTTAACCACAGTTTTATTTTAGATTCTAGGTATTAGGTTTTGTATATATTTTTAATATCTCTCGTTTAATCACGCACTTTTGCTGTGGACGCAGTGTGCGTAGTTTTGCAAGATGTTACTGTATTTAGAATTATTTTTATTATAAAGTAAAGTTTTTCCTTAAAATTAATTTTGTACTACAAATTGACAAAAAAGCTTCTAATTTTAAAAATTTAAAAAAAAATCAGAAAACCTGAAAAAAAAAAAATTGAATTCTTTTACAACCCTGTAAAATAAAAAAAAGTTTTTACTACAATATAAATAAACTAAACATTTATTACTTTCAACAGAAAAAGTTAATGTTTAATAACATCTGTTAACAAAGAACAACTGGTCTCCGGTTTTTATTCTCTATGATTAACTGCTCTTTGGAGAATAACCCTAGACAAGAAATTAAACAAGTTTGTTTACAAATTTACTGAAATTGAAAATAATATGCTTTCAAAAAAATTATTTTGTTCGGAAAATAATCAGTTTTTAAAATTAGATTTTAAAACTTTTAAAATTTCCAAAGATTATTCCAAGATCCAAGCAGTTTCTTAAGAGTTTTAACATTAGTATAATACTTTGTACTTTTATTAACATTATTATAGTACATTTCCCAGACTTAGTAACAACCATGCTCTGTATGTAATTTTTGACTAAAAGTTATGAACTTTAAATACTTTTTGGGTCAATTAACATATATAAAGTTTTGTAAAAAAAATGTAAAAAAAAATCCTTTTTTAATATAGACTCATCACCCAACTTTAACTGTTTTTAAAATAGTGTAAGTATTGCTTGTGTTCAGTAAATAGGTGTAAACATTTCGATAAAGTTTGTGTTTTGTTACCTGCTTTAGTTAAAATATTACTTAAGATAAAACTCTTTCTAAAATTATGGGTTTAATTACTTGAATCTGTCAAATTAAACTACAAAGTGGCTATGATGAAGGTTTTCTTAATAACTTCAATTAAAATAAACCAAGGTCTACCCCTCTACAAACTTAATTTATTTTTATCTTATGGACATTTTTTTAATGAAAGTATAAACTTTTTATAGTACAGTGTAACTGAACTATTTAGCTAACTAACAAGATTAACTTTAATTATTTGTTAATCTTTAAAATGAATAGAGTACTTTTTTACCATGACCACTTTTAAAATTTTGAGTAACTCCGATCAACATTAAAGACCGATTTTTGCATGCTGCATAAGAAGAAAAAGTAATAATTGATGAAACAGTTATTGAAAAAAGAAAAAAATCGAAAAGTAAAAGAAAAGTTATTCAAAGAAATTGTTTAATGAAATCAAACATGTTTACCTAAATTTAGTTTTTGTAATTTAACTTAACAATAAAACAAATACTATTTAGAAAACTGAATACTCAATTAAGTTTTATTCAATATAGAATCACTACATTTACATAACTAAACTTTATCATAAATAACAAAGCTAGAAATTTGGTTGACACACCTAAAAAAAATTACTTTGTGAACTCATGAGTATCTTCTTAGTAGCTAAATAAAATAGTTTTACATAGCATGTACCTTTAGACAACATATAAAAATAAGTAACTTTCAACATTAACGGATTAATTATGTTATAATTAAAAAAGTTGATAAGTACAAGTTGATTTTAAAATATAATTTTTTTACTAAAAGTAGCTATTCTTCAAATTTATATCAAAATAACACTTAATATTTTTTATGTTAAAGCATGAACTTAAAAAAACTGTACACGTTTATCAGCCATTAATTAGAATAATAATTAGTTTATTTCGATGATGTTTTTTAAACAATGGTATTTTTAATTGCAAACATATTACTATATAATCAAGTATAAACTAAAACTTTTTTTACCCACAAATCTCTGTCAGTTATTATTTTTTAACCTACTAAATTTATTTAAGTATTTTAATTACATCTTGATCTAATTTATTATTTTAAACCGTTGTTTAGTATATGTATTTATTATAAAGTTGATATTATTATTAAGTTGTTTAATTTTGTTCTTATATACATACATGAGCAGGTTTTATGAAATTATATGTAATATCAAAACAAGTTTTATGAATGTAAAATAGTTTAAACAGTGTATTAAAGTTTTAATGATTAATTTTAAATATCTAACAATTGTGATAAGTAAAAAAGAAAGAAGTTTCTTAATGGGTTGAAAAGTATCCAAAAAAAATAGTTTGAAACAAATTTGAAAAAAGTTGTTGATGTTTTACAAAATCAATTTTAAAATAATCATTATATATATTTGACCTTATTATGATCAATGAAAAAAATTATGTATATAAAACATTGCCTTTAGTTTTACGAAAATGCTGAATTAACTGCATACGTAGTTCTATTTTGGTGACTTTTCTTTTAAATAGGAACTGCGTACAAGAAACTATTTAAACGTTTAACTCTAAATTTGTTAATATTTTTTATAACAATTAATAAGAAAGTAACCGACATTGTGAAACAAAGTTTAATTAATAAAAAAGACATGAATAAAAACTTTTAATATAGTTAAAACAAAAGTTCTATTGAATTTATTGCTTTACATGTTTCTCGCTTACACGATGGTCACAAACAAATAAATTAACAAGTCACAATGGATAGACACTTTATATAGTTTTAGCTGGGTGATTAGGTAATTAAATAATTAAGTGAATTTAAGTAATTTTCAGTAAAGTTATTAACACTAAATAAAGTACAACAAAAACAAAAAGGCAATATGTAAAAAACAAAATTACAAAATAATTAATGACAAAGGTTGGTAAATTAAGCTTAGATCTAGTCAATTAAGATTTTAAATAAATTTTTGTGAAATGCCTACATTTTCCCACTAACTCCGATCTCAAATTAAAAGTTTGTTGTTGTCTGCGAACGCAATTTCAAATATTTCTAAATTACAGAGAGTACAATTTTTTCCTGGTCTATTTTGGTTTGTACGATTAATAATCTCCCAATTAATTATTTTTCGAATCGATAGTATCATTTTCAATTTTGTGCATGAACGTACTTGATCTTGTACTTTTCTTCTTTGTTTCGCCTCTAAAGGATTGCGTATGTTCGTAAAATCTAGCTTTAAATTGTTTTCCAGTTAATCCAATATAGATTTTATTCTTATGCACGACTGTTGCTTTATATATGACTCTTTAGTAAGACATTCCCCGTTAACTTGACAATTGGTTTTAGATCTACAAATATCAGACTTAATGTCTTCATAAATTATATTGTTGGAGTTCTAAAGGGTTTTATGATTGTGGTTGGAGATTTATCTTTTCAAGCTAGACATACAGAAATATGAAATTTTTATTGTATTTCTAGCAGATATAGTACCATAAAAAAATGATTTTAGAAAGTGTCTAGATGCAAGTTTTAAAAATTCTGTCCCTTTATTCGTTTTTATGCAGTTACTGAAAGGGGGATTATATTAAGACACATTCTTTTTTCTTTATTTTCTTCTTGTACTTTCCATAGGATTATCTTGAACATATGATAGTAATGTTTTGAAACCACTATAATTTAAGTTCATTTTATAAGGGACTTTTGTTTTAAAAAATATTTCTTTGGTGTTAGTTAAAGATGACAACAACAAACTTTTAATTTGAGATCGGAGTTGGTGGGAAAATGTAGGCATTTCACAAAAATTTATTTAAAATCTTAATTGACTAGATCTAAGCTTAATTTACCAACCTTTGTCATTAATTATTTTGTAATTTTGTTTTTTACATATTGCCTTTTTGTTTTTGTTGTACTTTATTTAGTGTTAATAACTTAACTGAAAATTACTTAAATTCACTTAATTATTTAATTACCTAATCACCTAATTACCCAGCTAAAACTATATAAAGTATCTATCCATTGCTACTTGTTAGTTTATTTGCTTGTGACCATCGTGTAAGCGAGAAACATTTGTAAATCAATATTTAATTGAACTTTTTTTTTAAGTATACTTATTCAGGCTCCTCAAGTGTGAAGCTCTCTAATAATTTATTGTCTAAGTCTTCAATATTTAAGTGTTTTGTTATAAATTATCTTTTACGTAAGTTTTGAAGTTGAGATAAAATAATAAAAAATTTATGAAAAATAAAGTTTTTATTCTATAATGGATTTTAGAATAATATTAATACTTTATAAACTTTTTCTATAGTTTGAGCTAAAATTCTCAAAAAAGGTAAAACTTTTATCTATAGTATACTATACACATAAACTAAAATCTTCAAAAGAAAATTTCAGTCAAGAACCTTTATAAAAGATTTCTCAGTCATCAAGTCATACAAAACATCATGAAATTAACTATAAGTTAAAAAAAAAATTAACAGTTAAAACTTAAAAGAAAAACTCAAAAAAAGTATTTGAGAAAAAAAGTCAATGTGACAACTAATTTAGTAACAATATTACATGAGTAAAAGAGAAGGAACTAAAACGCTAAGGATCCGTTAATTTCTTGTTTACCAAGTCAAATGCCTTTTAAACGTTAAAGCTAATATTAATTTTAGAAATCTTAGTATGTAAATCAACCTAAATAAAATTATTTTATGGATAAAATATTGAGATGTGCTGATGAAGATATTCAATATAAAATTCATAAGTGTTTAATTCAATAAGTATTTCTTAATTGACTAAAAAACTCTTTAAATGATGTACTACTGATCGTTATAAACTAACAAAAATATTAAAATTACTTAGTTTATTTTTCACTGTATTATTACTTAGTAATACTGTAAATATCCAAACGTTCCAAGCAGGCACGTGGCTTGGTACGTTTCTGCAAATCTACAGAAACGTATATACTTACATGCGAAAAAACTTGCTTTTGTTTCAGCTTAAAAAGGCTCTGCTTTCTTAGCTTTAAGTATTCATTTAAACTTAGTTATGCACTCATGAGAGATAATTTCGACATATATGCACTCTTTAGCATTTTTAGTATTGTAAAAATTAAACGAATTAAATACATCCAAATTGTAACATTTAGCGCGTTAAAGCTTTAATTTGACAAAAAGCTACATTGCAAAATTGATTCTAATGGAAGCTGTAGCTCCATAAATCAAAATCATAGAGTTTTATGTTACAAAAATTTGCATAACTTGTTGTTACTATTGACTACGTTAATTGTTTGATTTTGAATACAATATAAATGTTTTTGAGTTAAATTGTGATTTTCTTATACTTATTTTTAATGAATGTTTTCTGGGTTTACACAATTGGCAACACATAAAGAGTCATATTGGGTGTGGAGCAAAATAAATTGCCTTGTATAAAGTTATCACTCGTACTTCAAAATTCTATTTTTGATGTATTAACATAAATGCATAGTTTCAGATTAAACTCAATAACATTAGATGTAGTTTAAGTTGCTGTGTTCCCGCTAGGACATTATCACGCTTCATTTCAGATGTTTTAATTTTTGTAGATTCGTAACTTTTTTAAGCTAGCTACGTCCCTGGTTCCAAGTATTCATTAATATTAAGGCAAATAACAACGATAATATGCTATTATCGTTTATTAAATTGCTGAAAATTATAGCTACTGAAAACTAAATAATTGATTTATAGTCTTTGTAATCCAGGTAGAATTAAACAGTTGAGTAATATTTTAAAGATAATTTTTACGAGACGACTTGATTTTATTCAAAAAAACTAGATAAAAGTTAAATATCATTTATTTAAAAGTTATTTTAAAAAATTTTATAGTCAAGTTACTTCTTCGAAGTTGTTTTTATACTATAAACACTTTGTTTTTAAGTTAAAACGGTTGAGTTCACCATCCATAGTAATTTTTTATGATAACTAGATTTCATCTTGATAATTAACTGTAATACAAAATATTTAAGCACACCAAAACTCTTAGTTCAAACTACATAAAGATTGACTCTATTTAGAAAAATCATTGTATTTTATAGCTTCACAAGTACTTAAAAAACAGTTCAACATGCAAATGTTTGAACTAATTATTCCCTTACACTGTATATACTTATATTTGATGTTAGTATTATATTCATTATTAAACATACATAACTAAAACTTCTTTTAGTATTGTATTTTATTGGTAAAAAAAATAACTTTGAGTTTTTACTTTTGAAAAGCAAACTTGAGCTTTAAGAAAGTTTTAAATTCTGTACAAACAGATAGTAGTCTCTTTTATTTATTCTCAAATCTTTTTTAGTATAAATGCATAGAAGCATATCAAAATGCTACCTTAATATTTGCTAAGCCTTTATTTGTTATTTAAATTATTATTAAAACCGATTAAAAAGTGAGCTTATTTGAACACAAGGTTTTAAAAAGCTTTACAAATTTACTTTTACTGAGTTTAGTTACACTTTGTAATTTTTTTTTGTATTTTTAAACTCTGTTTATTTTTTATTTTAAAACAAATAACCGAAATTTTTATAATTACTCATTTTTTATAAATTAATAAACTTTAACGTGTTTTAATACAAAAGTTAGAAAATCTCCAAGGCTTTAAAAAAGTAATCAATTATAAACAGTATAAAAAACTATTTAAACCAACAAGTGTTCTTTTTAGGCAAAAATATAGTTGTGTTCAGTTACAACTTATATATCACAGTTATTTTATAAAAAATAGTAATTCAAGTACTGAATAGAATTTTATTGCTAAAAAAATTCTTTTATAGTTATCGAAATTCTGGTCTCTGTCTACAACACGGACAAGTAATAGAATCCGAGAACCATTTTTCAATACATTCAGTGCAAAACAAATGCCCACATTTCAGCTTTGTGACGGATTTTTCAATGTCAAATTCATCCAAGCACACGGCGCAATCCTTTGTGTTGTTCGCAGTTTCCTCGTATAAAAAAACTGTTTGCTGTTTCAATACGCACTTATGAAAATACTTTTTTGAATACTTTTGATGTTTGCCACTTATGGTGTTCATATCAACTTTTAATTCCTCATAGTAATCTGTTATTCGATAGTTTATGGAGGATTCCAACAGTTTATTAAGCGTCGAATTTAGCTCCCCGGGGCCTAATAAATCTTTATTTATTTTATCGTTAAGTTCTTTTACGTCACTCTTTAATTTTTCAAAATCTTTGTTGGGCTCACCAGTAAATGAAAGTTTGACTTTTACGCTTTTGCCAAATTTGTTAGCTGCTTCAAAGAGTTTTTTCATTTCATTTTTGTCTATAAATGCTGCATTTTCTTCGTAATTTAAAATAAACTCAAAATTTTCTTTTAAGGGTGTTTCACTATTTTGGGATGGCAATAAAGAAAACTTTTTATAAGTTATAAATTTTGAGTGCTTTTCACAAAAACCTTTAAATTTTTTCATGTACTTTTCAAGCTTGTTCTCCAAAGCTTCAGCGCCTTTAACATTGTGAAAGATGTAATAGGCCAGTGAATTTAAAAAAGAAAAGTGATCGTAAAAAACATTTTTGATTGTGGCTTCAAAAAACTTAAAAAGTTCTTCTAGATTTTTAGATGCTATTATGGCAGTTCTAAGCTCTTCTGTATACTCGTTGTTCATTGTTATTTTTGTGTCAATCTTTGTTTAAAGTAGTATATATAACACTTATAACAATCTAATAAATCAGTTAAATAACTAGTTTATTCTTTTAACATTTTGTACTTATAAGTAAGTCCAAAAATTAATACAGAATTATCGCATAAGATTTTTTACTTATGGTATTTTAGTTGGTAAACGCTCTTTATAATAAGTACTTTCAAAAGTTAGATACTAGCCAAGTAAAATAGTTAGCATTACAAGACGACTTGAGAAATTATTATTTTATTACATCTCTACTGTATATTTTTAAAGTTATGTACACACCAGCATTGTTAAGAAAATTTATAAGCCTAAGCATTTCAAACTTATAGACAAGTAACTTTATGAAAGCAGTATTAATTACATTATTAAATATCAAACTAAAAAGCTGATACAATATTTTAAAATGTTCTTTAGTTTAAAAGCTACCAAATCTTTTTTTGCAACAATATTATACTAAGGTATTATTTAAATTAATAATATACTATTGTAAACCGAACTATTTTTGAAGAGCTTAAAAAAGATAATATTTTAATTAGCTTGACTGGATTTAACAAGACTTTGGCAATTAATCTAACACCTAACGTAATATTAGTTTAAGATACAATGTATTAAACATTATAAAGTTGTGATTAAATACTAATTAAAAAAATCAAATATGCGTTTATATTTAGATCAGAACATAAACGATTATTATAATCTAAAAAAGTTATTTTGCTGTTCAAAAAAATAGTTATATTAAAACTCTGTAATTAATTTAAAGCTCCATAGTTAAAAATATGGATCCTCATTTAAAAAATATCAGGATCCAGCCAATAACTGATTTATTGATTACCAAACAAAACAAAAGTTTCTTATTTAGCTTAAGTTATGCCAGTAGACGCGAGGAAAAAAAGAAAATAATAAAAACTTGCTTTAACAGAAAAATTTCTGTTGCATTTTTCTAGAGCTTTGAATGGAAATTTTAAAGTTTTGTTCATTTAGTTTAATTTTAGAAAATGTAATGTTTCAGCTTTTTTTTCCGAAGAAATAAAAAATTTAAATAAAAAAACAAAGTAATTTTTGTATTTTAAATGTTCAAAGAATGTGAAAAATGGCGCACATTAATGCTATTAATAACCGAAAGGTTTTTTCGTGCACCAGGTCCTAGGACCAAGTATTTCGAGCACACTTTTTGTCATTTAATAAACAATTTATAAAATACATGATGTGTTTATGACTAAAATAACCCTTGATTCATAGCTCATTTTAACTAATTTTTAATTTATTATACAGTCTTAGCCGATGTAAATCCTTTATAACTTAATTTTAATAATTAGATTAAAAATGATAATTAATAAAACCCTAGGCTACATTGAAAGGTTCGTTTTGAAAAGATGCATCAATATTACTTATTTAGGATATTTAAATTTGAATATCTCTATTTTTACTTTAGCCCTATTTGAAACTACAGTGCATCATAGGGTTTAGTATTGAATAGTTTGGTTATTCAATGTATAATATTTTTACTTTAAAAACTCGATAAACTTTTTATTAAATATTTTTGTTTTGTTAAGAGAAAACATAGTTTTAAGTAAGCGAATGTAAAAACTCTAGAAAAAGAATACTAATAAAAGAAAATTAATGTTCAGAAAACAAATTTTAAAAATTTTATTTCTTTTGAAACCAGAGGAGGTTGGCATGCCAACTTCCAAGGGTTTGTTTAGGAGGGTAGGAGGGTCAATGGTGGACTCATGGCTAAGAGGTCTTTGGCTCTGAATGCGAGCACTCTTAGCCCGAGTTTGAATCCTAGTGTCTGGAAGACACTCTGGGTTTGGACTGACCCGTGACATAGTTTAATTTTACTTTAATAAAAATTATTTAATAATATAAAATACAAAATAGTTGGGATAAATTTATATACTAAAAACTTAATAGTAAACCAATTTGTAACAAAATATAAAAAACTTAAAATGAACAAAGTAGTTAAAATTAGACAAAAATTACAATAAAAACTCAGGTATGAAAAAAATCAATAAAATTTTATAAACTGTTATAAAATTTTATACAATGTTAACAAAATTCAAGAAAATACTTAAATGTGTCTAAAAACAATTTAAGTATCTTGCTTATAAAAAAGTCAATAAAATTAGTCACTAGCACTCAGGAAAAGGTGATTCTGCTGGAAGACAATAAACTTCACTCCAATTCTTTCCTCAGAACTCAGACTACTCACTCTAACAATGTCCAAGCTTACAATACTCTTTTTCTTGACTGAAAACTATTGTTATAGCAACAATTTCAAATTTAGCTTTCCGAACAACAAAGTGTTTCCGATTAAAAAATAGAAAATTGGAATAAAATAACGTATCGTTACATTACTTTTTCTCTCTTTTTTTTTTTTTTTTTTTTTTTTAACATGCACCTATCTAATGAAGTATTGTTCTCAAAACAGTAAAACATATAAAAACACGCTTGTAAAGATGTGCAGTAACATCCCGCTTTCCTTCCTCACTCTCTTTAAGGAAAGAAAAGAATACATAGGTAACAAAAAACAAAATATGTATAAATAACGTCATACTAAGATTATCGACAAAATAAATAAACCAAAATAACAATCATGGCGACAAAACCCATAAAATCAAATACAGTTACACATAACATTACGGTCATGTAAAATGTCAAACTTCTGAACATAAATCAATAAATTCCATAGAACAGCAATTAATAAAGTTTTCATTTTTTTTGTTGTGTTTTAGGGAATTTTTTCAATGTTTACAGTTGTTGTTAAATTTGCTTGGTTACTGTAAGTTACACAAGCAAGATTTCATTATTTATTTAAACTTCCCAACACAACAAAAGCAAACAAAAAATTAGTTTTTTTATAAAATAAAATTTTAGAATAAATCTCTATTTTTGATATTTTTTTGTGTGTTAATAAAATAATCATAAAGCCAAAATTTAAGATTTTTTTCAAAAATTGTCATAAATTTAACAAGCAATAATTGTATTTAATAGTTCAACTTAGATACAAAAAAGTAAGAATAAATAAAATAAAAGTAAAAAAAAAAAAAATCTTATTATCTTGTTATAAGTTAGCTTATATTTAGATAAACAAATCAACTCAAAAACAAAGCACATTTAAACACAGAAATTTTTTATTCCAAATTACATATAACTTGTTTAAAATTTTTTTAAATAATTATAAGGATAAAATAGCTCAAAAAGAAATATTAATAATTTTGGATATTAAATAAAAAAAAAATAATTGTTACAGTCCAAACCCAAAATAATCCACCATACCATTGACCATGTCCTACTCCTCTGAACTATGGGTCTCTGCATAATTAACTGGCCCATGTGATCTTAAATTATAACTATTAATACCTTCCAATTCATCAGTAAGATTTAACGGACCAACATAAGCTTTAGTATTTCCAATTGATACTTTCACAACTTGAGAATTTTTTAATATGTACAAAGAATGTTCTGTTGATTTATTTCTTACCACTTCGTATGGTCCTTCATACAACTTATCTAATTTCTTTCTGTTATTCTTTTTCAACCAAACATATCTACAATTAAAAAGGCCTGGCTGATAAAAAGGTGCATCATTTTTAGTTTTTCTGAACTTGCGACTGATATCTGCCATGGAATTTACAAAGACCGCACATTCAATAGGAGATGGTCTGGTGATTTGATGAATTTCATCAACTTCATCAAAAAGAAGTCGGCCACTTAAATTTAAAGAGCATCCAAATGCATACTGGGCCGGGGTGTAAGGGGAACCTTCAATAAGTGAGTTGTTAATGGTGCAAGTAATTAATGGGAGGTGAAGAGCCCAATTTGTTTTGTCTTCAAGTGAACGAAAAGCCACATTGATTGTTCTATTCTGTCTTTCAACATAACCATTTGTCTGAGGCGTTCTTGAAGAGGTAAACCTTTGCTCAATTCCCAATTGTTTACACGCCTCTTGCAATAAAAAATTTTTAAATTCTTTACCGTTATCTGAAAGAACAACCTGAGGTACTCCATAATGCCCTACCCAGTTTTGTATAAAGGCATCCCTAACAGTTATTGCTGTTTTATCTGGTATGGGAGCTGTTACCAATAACCCAGTTGCTCTATCTTTTATCATTAGAACATATTGATAGT